>NC_133617.1:641382587-641647587 GCF_048593235.1 Sminthopsis crassicaudata
TCCTTCCTCCTCCACAGGTCTGAGAGGTAGACTATTCTCTGTTCCTCTAATGTATTTATGATCTCATTGTTTATGCCTAAATCATGGACAACATTTTGAGCTTATCTTGGCATATGGTGTTAAGTGTGGGTCCATATCTAATTTCTGCCATACTAATTTCCAGTACTCCCAACAGTTTTTTTTTTTCCAAATAATGAATTTTTATCTCTAATGCGGGTATCTTTGGGTTTGTCAAAGACTAGATTGCTATAGATGTAACCTTTTTTATCCTTTGTATCTAATCTGTTCCACTGATCAACCGATCTATTTCTTTTTTTTTTTTTTTAGAATTTTTTCCACAGTATATATGTATGAGTAATTTTTTTTTATAATATTATCCCTTGTATTCACTTTTCCAAATTATCCCCTTCTCCATCCACTCCCTCCCCTGATGACAGGCAATCCCATACATTTTACATATGTTACAATATAACCCAGATACAATATATGTATGTAAATACCATTTTCTTGTTGCATATTAAGTATTAGATTCCGAAGGTATAAGTAACCTGGGTAGACAGATAGTAGTGCTAACAATTTACATTCACTTTCCAGTGTTCCTTCTCTGGGTGTAGTTATTTCTGTCCATCATTGATCAAATGGAAGTGAGTTGGATTTTCTTTATGTTGAAGATATCCACTTCCATCAGAATACATCTTCATACAACATTTAAGTGTACAGAGATCTTCTGGTTCTATTCATTTCACTCAGCATCAGTTGATGTAAGTCTCTCCAAGCCTCTCTGTATTCCTCCTGCTGGTCATGTCTTACAGAGCAAAAATATTCCATAACATTCATATACCATAATTTACCCAACCATTCTCCAATTAATGAACATCCATTCATTTTCCAGTTTCTAGCCACTACAAAAAGGGCTGCCACAAACATTTTGGCACATACAGGTCCTTTTCCCTTCATTAGTATTTCCTTGGGATATAAACCCAGTAGTAGCACTGCTGAGTCAAAGTGTATGCACAGTTTGATAACTTTTTGGGCATAGCTCCAAATTGCTCTCCAGAATGGCTGGATTCTTTCACAACTCCAGCAACAATGTATCAGTGTCCCAGTTTTCCCACATCCCCTCCAACATTCATCATTATTTGTTCCTGTCATCTTAGCCAATCTGATAGGGGTGCAGTGGTATCTCAGAGTTGTCTTAATTTGCATTTCTCTGATCAGTAGTGATTTGGAACACTCTTTCTTTCATATGAGTGGATATAGTTTCAATTTCATCATCTGAGAATTGTCTGTTCATATCCTTTGACCATTTATCAATTGGAGAATGGTGTGATTTCTTATAAATTAGGGTCAGTTCTCTATATATTTTGGAAATGAAACCTTTGTGAGAACCATTAACTTTAAAAATATTTTCCCAATTTGTTACTTCCTTTCTAATCTTGTTTGCATTAGTATTGTTTGTACAGAAACTTTTTAGTTTGATGTAATCAAAATATTCTATTTTGTGATCAATAATGATCTCTAGTTCTCCTCTGGTCATAAATTCCTTCCTCCTCCACAGGTCTGAGAGATAGACTATTTTCTGTTTCTCTAATCTATTTATTATCTCACTCTTTATGCCTAAATCATGGACCCATTTTGATCTTATCTTGGTTTATGGTGTTAAGTGTGGATCCATATCTAATTTCTGCCATACTAATTTCCAGTTTTCACAACAGTTTATTCCAAATAATGATTTTTTATCCCTAATGTTGTTATCTTTGGGTTTGTAAAAGATTAGATTGCTATAGATGTACCCCTTTTTGTCATTTGTATCTAATCTGGTCCACTGATCTACTGGTCTATTTCTTAGCCAATACCAAATGGTTTTGGTTACTGCTGCTATATAATATAGCTTTAGATCAGGTACACTTAGACCACCTTCCTCCGAGTTTTGTTTTTTTTGTTTTTTTTTTTTTTTTTTCATTAGTTCCCTTGCAATTATCGACCTTTTATTCTTCCTTATGAATTTTGTTGTTATTTTTTCTAGGTCATTAAAATAGTTTCTTGGGAGTCTGATTGGTATAGAACTAAGTAAATAGATCAGTTTGGGGAGTATTGTCATCTTTATTATATTCGCTCGGCCTATCCAAGAGCACTGAATGTCTTTCCAATTATTTAAATCTGACTTTATTTTTGTGGCAAGTGTTTTGTAATTTTTCTCATATAAATCCTGACTTTTCTTTGGTAGATGGATTCCCAAATACTTTATACTCTCAACATTTATTTGGAATGGAATTTCTCTTTGTTTCTCTTGCTGTTTCATTTTGTTAGTGATATATAAAAATGCTGAGGATTTATGTGGATTTATTTTGTATCCTGCCACTTTGCTGAAATTCTGAATTATTTCTAATAGCTTTTTAGCAGAGTCTTTGGGGTTCTCTAAGTATACCATCATGTCATCTGCAAAGAGTGATAGTTTGATTTCCTCATTTCCTACTCTAATTCCTTGAATCTCTTTCTCGGCTCTTAATGCCAAGGCTAGAGTTTCTGGTACTATATTGAATAGTAATGATGATAGTGGGCAACCTTTTTTCACTCCTGATCTTACTGGGGAAGGTTCCAGTTTATCTCTATTACATATTATGCTTACTGACGGTCATAAATTTATGCTCCTGATTATTCTAAGTAATAGTCCATTTATTTCCATACTCTCAAGCGTTTTTAGTAGGAATGGATGTTGGATTTTATCAAATGCTTTTTCTGCATGTATTGAGATGATCATATGGTTTTTATTAATTTGATTATTAATATGGTCAATTATACTAATAGTTTTCCTAATTTTAAACCAGCCCTGCATTCCTGGAATAAATCCTACTTGATCATAGTGTATTATCTGTGGATGATTTTCTGAAGTCTTTTTGCTAATATCTTATTTAAGATTTTAGCATCAATATTCATTAACGAAATTGGTCTATAATTTTTTCTCAGTTTTCGATCTAGGTATCAGTACCATGTCTGTGTCATAAAAGGAGTTTGGTAGGACTCCTTCATGCCCTATTTTTTCAAATAATTTATATAACATTGGGGCTAATTGTTTTTTAAATGTTTGGTAGAATTCACATGTAAATCCATCTGGTCCTGGGGATTTTTTCCTGGGGAGTTGATTAATAGCTTGTTCTATTTCTTTTTCTGAAATGGGACTATTTAAGCAATTTATCTCCTCCTCTGTTAATCTAGAGAGCCTATATTTTTGGAGGAAGTCATCCATTTCACTTAAGTTATCAAATTTATTGCATAAAGTTGGGCAAAGTAACTTCTTATTTTTTCTCTAATTTCCTCTTCATTGGTGGAAAGATCCCCCTTTTCATTTGTAAGACTATCAATTTGATTTTCCTCTTTCATTTTTCTGATCAGATTTACCAAAGGTTTATCTATTTTATTGCCTTTTTCATAAAACCAACTCTTGGTTTTATTTATCAATTCAATAGTTTTTTTTTTACTTTCAATATTATTGATTTCTCCTTTTAATTTTTGTATTTCAAGTTTGATTTTTGGTTGGGGGTTTTTAATTTGTTTTTTTTTTTCCTAGCTTTTTAAGTTGCAGGCCCAATTCGTTAATCTTCTCTTTTTCTATTTTGTTCAAATAAGCCTCTAAAGATATATAATTTCCCCTTATTCCTGTTTTAGCTGCATCCCACAGATTTTGGTATGATGTCTCATCATTGTCATTATCTTGGGTGAAATTATTAATTGTTTCTATAATTTGCTGTTTCACCCAGTCTTTCTTTACAATGAGATTATTCCTATTTCCAATTACTTTTTGGTCTATTTACCCCTAACTTCTTACTGAATGTAACTTTTATTGCATTGTGATCTGAGAAGAAGGCATTCATTTTTTCTGCCTTCCTACATTTAATTTTGAGATCTTTATGTGCTAATATATGGTCAGTTTTTGTATAGGATACATGAACTGCTGAGAAGAAAGTATATTCCTTTCTATTGCCATTCAGTTTTCTCCAATGGTCTATCATACCTAGTTTTTCTGTTGTTGTATTTACTTTTTATATTTCTTTATTATTTGTTTTCTGGTTTGATTTGTCTAAATTTGAGAGTGCAAGGTTGAGATCTCCCACTATTATAGTTTTACTGTCTATTTCTTCTTGCAATTCTCTTAACTTTTCCTTTAGAAAGTTATATGCTATATCACTTGGTGCATATATGTTTAGAATTGATATGGCTTCATTGTTTATGCTACCTTTTAGCAGGATATAGTTTCCTTCCTTATCTCTTTTAATTAGACCAACTTCTGCTTTTGCTTGATCTGAAATAAGAATGGCTACCCCTGCTTTTTTTGGCTTTACCTGAAGCATAATAGATTCTGCTCCAACCTTTTACCTTTACTCTGCATGTATCTCCCTGCTTTAAGTGTGTTTCCTGTAAACAACATATTGTAGGGTTCTGACTTTTGATCCTGTCTGCTATCTGTCTTCGTTTGATGGGAGCGTTCATCCCATTCACATTTACAGTTACAATTACTACTTCTGTATTTCCTGCCATAATATTATCCCCAGATTATGCTTTTTCCCTTGACACCCCTGAACCCTTTCCCTGATATTTAATTTATAGACCCCCACTTTTGATGTGCAGCCCTCCCTTTTTTAGTATTCCTCACCCCTCCTTCCAAGTCTCTTTCCTTATTCCCCTTTTCCTTTTCCCTTTTCCTCTCCCCCCTTTTAATGAGGTGAGAGAGAATTCTCTGAAAAACAAATATGTCAATTATTTACTCTTTGAGCCTCTTCTGATGAGAGTAAGATTCACACAATATTTCTCCCCCTCTCTAAATTCCCTCAGATATGCCTCTTCCTGGGATGTTGTTTCCCTCTTTTTATCACCCCTTCCTCTTTTTCTGATACTATCTCCTTCCCTTTACTACTCCCCCCTCTTTTTTATTTCAGTAAAATCAAATTATCCATATGGACTTTCTATGTATCCACAACAGAGATATAGTTCTCAAGGGCTCTGTGTACCTTTTACTGTTTCTCTTCAGTCTTGTGGTTGTAGATCAATTTTTTTGTTTAATTCTGTTTTTTTTTTCTTAGAAACAAATGGAATTCCTCTGTTTCATTGAATGACCATCTTCTTCCATGGAAGAAAATGATAAACTTAGCTGGGTAGTTTATTCTTCGTTGCAATCCTTGATCTTTTGCCTTTTGGAATATCAGGTTCCAGGCCCTTCTATCTTTTAATGTGGAGGCAGCCAGATCTTGAGTGACCCTTATTGTGGCCCCTTGATATTTGAATTGCTTTTTTCTAGCTGCTTGCAATATTCTTTCCTTTGTGTGGTAATTCTGCAGCTTAGCCACAATATTCCGTGGAATTTTTTTTTTTAAGTCTTTTTCAGAACGTGTTTGATTAATTCTTTCCATGCCTATTTTCCCTTCTGTTTCTATTATCTCTGGACAGTGCTCTTTGATGATTTCCTGTAAAATAGAATCTAGGCTCTTTTTTGGTCATAGTTTTCGGGAAGTCCAATGATCCTCAGATTATCTCTCTTAGATCTATTTTCCAGGTCTATAGATTTTCCCAGTAAGTATTTGATGTTATTCTCCAGCTTTTCATTTTTTTTTTTTGACTGATTCTTGGGTTCTCAATGAATCATTCATTTCTATTTGTTCCGTCCTGATTTTTAAGGAGTTATTTTCTTCATTCACCGTTTTTAGTTCTTTTTGTATATGCCCAATTGAGTTTTTAAATGAATTATTTTGCTCTATTGAATTTGTTTTCCATTTCCCTAATTTTATTTTAGAGAATTATTTTCTTTTTCCAATTCAGAAATCCTACTTTCTTGAGACTTTTTTTATCTTTTCCAATTCAGAAATCCTACTTTCTTGAGACTGTTTTATCTTTTCCAATTCAGAAATCCTACATTCCTGTGATTTTTTTTAACCTTTTCTAATTCACAAATTTTGTTTCCCTGAATCTCCTGTGAATTCTTTGTTTTTTCCAACTAAAATTTCAAAACGTTGTTATTCTCTATCATAGCTTCTCTTTCCTTTTTCCCATTTTTCTTCAAACTCTCTTAACTTTTTAATAGTCTCTTCTAGGAGAGAGTTATGTGATGGGGGCAGGTATCATTCCCCTTTAGGATGTTATCTGCTGACTCTCTGCTATTAACTTTACAAGAAGTTATTTAGATAGAAATAAAGGATTATCTTGAAAAATTAGAATTCAATTAACATTATTATTGATGAATTTTTATGTTTAAATTGAGAAAAAAATTTCCCTAAATATACCCCAATGAACCTTCTTTCCTAATACCTCTTGAGTAAACTTCTTTCTGCTTCTTCATTTCGGTTCAGAAAGTCATATATCCTATTTTATAGTTCCTCTCATATGGCATTTTTGTATGAGAAAAGAAAAGATGTATTTGTCTCCTCCACAAAGCTTTAAAGGTGTGCTAAGCATAACAAATTTTGTGTTATTTATCACTATATTAGCAACAGATGTTATATTTTTTTCTTCACAAGATGAATCAGTGTCATGGCTAAAGTAGATTTGATCTATAAAGCTAAGACCAGAGAAAAAGACCTGAAGACTGGGGTAGACTAGATGGGAGGAATGTGACAGACATGTTATCATTCACACTTTATGAGAGCAAGAGGAATAAGAAAGAAACAAGATAGTGATTATGATGAGAATGGAGGGAATGGAGAGAATCTGCTTTCCTGTTGTCAGTTTCCATTAATATAACAATAATGCCTCTCTGCCATAGCTGGTTCTCATGGATATCTTTAAGTCATGAGATATAAAAGACCAAAGGTATTAGTAAGCTTCAATATAGGATTCCATATTGAAAACTGAAATGAAGAGAGTGAGGAAATGAGGAAATGCAATAATATCCAAATCCATATTGTTGTGGTTACCTATAAAGAACAATTTATTATATCTCCATTACAAACTTCCCCAACTGACTAAAGATAGAGAACATCATTCATTAAGATTATGAATTTAAAAAAAATAGAAAATAAATTCCTAGTGCTAATGGAAACATCTAGAAAAAAATCTATTATTCCTTTCTCATTTCTTGTGTTATGGAATTCTACAGATTGGTTAATCACCAGGTCCATGGTTTCTATAATTTTCTTATATCTAACTGACTTTTTATTTTCTATATTTTTAAGTGAAGAGACTTTTATAAAATAAGGCATTTCCCTATAGTTGACTACATTTTACTATGTTCATGAGACTAGATTTCAATAAGGTACAGAAACTAGGGGAAGAGTATGAATTACCTGGAAGACGTGTGTGAGTTAAGAAATTCTTCAAATCATTTGCAACTTATTTATTCTGTCCATTGTCACTTATACTGAAAATAACCTTGGGAATGTATTTCAGTATCTTGAATAACATAATATTATTGTTCATTGGATATAGATCTTATATTGAAAAAAAAAAGAGTTAAATGAATATCTATCAAAAATTCAAAAATCTGCATGAGTCTTCTTCCCAGATGAATTCCATTTGCCATACAACATAATATGAGTAATATCTTAAGGTATTAAGAGTAAGATCTTAAAACATTGTATATATTAAGCTTACTTTTCTGTTTATTTTCTTCATAAAATATGGTATTTAACTCATTACATGTAAAACAAATTTTAAGATTTTTTAAAATTTTAAGTTCTAAATCTTCTCTCTTCATCTTTTCCTTACCAATTCATTGAGAAATCTAGCAATTTGATATAAATCATATGTGTTCAGTCATGAAAGGGCATGAAAGAAAATACTCATCAAAGAGAAAATATTAAAAAGATAAAACTTTCTTAAAATTATTCTTCAATATTCAATCAGATACTGTAAAGGGCTAGAACTGAGCAGATCAAGGCAACCTAGCATGTAGGGCTAATTACCAACTGGGCAATTCTCTATTAACATATGCTTGGAGAATAACCCTCCCCAACTATTCTGAGCTAGATCAGTGGGTGTGGACAAAGAAGGAAAAGAGAGAGATGAGAGGGTGGAGTAAGACAGGCAGGATCATTCTTTTGGTGATGGAGAGAGAGGAAGGAAGTGTGGAAATTGCTAGATCTAATCCCCTGAAGATGATACCAAAAGACCAAGAATAAAGACTTTTGCTTATCCTGACTCCGGCTGATTCTAAGATATCCAGGGTCACAACAAGACACCATCAGTTCTTTTTCTGGAGGTCAATCACATTTTTTCATCATTATTCATTTGGAATGGTCTTGAATCATTTTATTGCTGAGAATAACTATCATTCTAAGCCGATCAAAGTGCTAGCATTTTGTACACTGCTCTCCTGGTTCTCCTTATTTCACATGGTATAAGTTCATATAATTCTTTTCAATATTTTCTAAGAATATCCTTATCATTTCTTCTAATAGCACAATGACATTCCTTAACAACCATATATCATAAATTGGACAGTAATACTTGAACTGGTGGGCATCTCCTCAATTACCAAGTATTTGCCATAATTAAAACAGCCATTATAACTATTTTTATACATATTGGTCTTTTTGCTAATTTAAAAAAAAATGTATATCTTTGGAATACCGACCTAATGGTATTTCTGGGCAAAATATAAGTCCTTTGGAAATGATTCTAAATTATTATCTAGAATGGATTGGATCACAATTTCACCAATAATTCATTAGTTTCTCAATTTCCCTGAATTGCCTCTGACATCTGTCATTTTCTTTTATTTGCAGTATTAGGCAATTAGGCTAATCTAATTAGGTGAGGGATGGTATTTCAGAACTGTTTTAATTTGCATTTCTCTAATCAGTAGTGATTTAGAATATTTTAAATAACTATAGAAAGATTTGATTACTTTATCTAAATATTTCCTGTTCATATCCTTTGACATTTATCAAGTTGGGAATGGCTCTTTTTATGAATTTGAAATATTTTCAACATATCTAAGAAGTGAGGCCTTATCATAGATATACTGTTTCCCCATAATTGTGACTATTAATTACATTTTCCTTCATCCTATTATGCTGACTCTTTATTTTACTAATTTTCTTCTTTCAATTTTTAATCATCAAAAAGTGTTTTATTTCTGATTATTGCCTCCCTTATTCTTCCTTTCTTTCTATTAGTGCCTCTCCCCTTTTCTTCTTTGCTTCACCTCCTACTTTCCTGTAGATTGATAGTTCTAAACCCAACTAAATGTTATTCACTTTTTTATCCCACTCTAGTGGTGTAAGGAGCCTTTAAATGGGCTATACCACAGCGCATCATTGAGACCCGAAAGTAATTTCTGTGGATATTAGGACTGCCCTTGGGCGGGATCCTGGCCATATTGAGATAGCTTCTTAATGGGTGACTCTCTCGCTGATTGGCTGTGTGTGTGACCTCACAGGCCCTATGTAAGCCCACTGCAGGCAGCAGGCACTCTCTTTAACCTGGCGTTCTTCACCCTGGCTCCCTAGCCTGGGTTGCCAAGCCAAGATGGATAGCCAAAAGAGGTAAGGGTTTTGGTAGTGAACACGTGGGTCTTCTGACCAGGTGTTCACTCGGGAACCAACAAGTCAGGGCATCAGTTAGGGCATTATGTGAGTAGGTATAATAAAGGCTTTTAAGATTACACGTGGTTGTTCTTGAGTGCGCTACCGGTTATTAAGCTAGTAATTGTAACTGCCAGGAGAGCACGTTACATAGTGGGAGTAAGTCTCAATTGCTCCTGTCCATATTCCTCATCTTCCCCTGCATTGTGAAAAATCCCTTGTACCTCTTTTGTTTAGGATACTTTACCCCATTATAATTTTCCCTTCCCACTTATCCAAGTAACATTCCTCTTTCTCATCATTTAAATTTGTTTTGTTAGTTTTTTAGAGATCATGCCATCATCTTTAACTCCTGTACATCCTCTGTCAATCCACCTTCCAACTGCACTAATAATGAGAAAGTTTTAAAATCTTACAAGTATCAGCTTCCCATGGAAGACTGTAGACATTTCAACATTAATAAATTACTTAGTATTTTTCTTTCCTATTTGCCTTTTTATTCTTCTTCTGCATCTTGTATTTGAATGTCAAATTCTCTATTCAGGCATGTTCTTTTCATGCTTGGAAGTCCCCTACTTAATTAAATATCCATTTCCCCCTGAAATATTATGCTCAGTTTTACTGGGCAGTTGATTCTTGATTGTAACTCAGCTCCTTTGCCCTTTAGAATATTATAATCCAAACTCTCTGATCATTTATTATAGAACTTGCTAAATCTTGTGTTACATAGATTATGGCTCTAAGTTATCTGAATTGTTTCTTTCTGGCTGCTTGCAATATTTTCTCCTCAATCTGGGGTTGCTGGAATTTGAATATAATATTCCTGGGTGTTTTCATTTTGGGATCTCTTTCAGAAGTTGATTCTATGATTCTTTCAATTTTCATTTTACCCTCTCATTCTTGTATATCAGGGTAGTTTTCCTTAATAATTTCTTGAAATATGATATTTATTTTTATTATGACTTTTAGGTAGTTCAATAATTCTTAATGTTTTTTCTCTGGATGTATTTTCTAAAGTGGTTGTTTTTCCAATGAGATATTTTATTTTCTTCTGATTAAAAATTATTTTTATTTCATTTGATTTTTTTTAATGTTTCATGAAGTCATTAATTTCCACTTAGTCAACTGTAATTTTAAATAAATTATTTTCTTCAGTTGTCTTTTGTGCCTCCTTATTGACTTGGCAAATTCTGCTTTTCAAGACTTTCTTCTTCCTTCAGATTTTTGTGCATCATTTAACACTTGGCATCTTCTATTTTTAAGGTATAATTTTCTTCACTATTGTTTGTGCCTTCTTTCTCAAGTTGTTGATTCATTTTTCTTTAATTTTCTTGCATCATTTTCATTTCTTTCCCGGGTTTTTTATACTTCTTTCATTGATTTTTAACTATTTTTGAGCTCTTTCAGTAATTCTTTTGGGTCTGAGTCATATTCATGTTTTTTTTTTTCTTTGAGTCTTTAGAAGTGCCAGTTTTTGATTTTGTTAATTTCTATGTGTTTTGTTCTTTTCTGTCATCACAGCCACTTTCCATAATTAGGTTCTTTTTGTTGTTGTTGTTTATTTACTTTTCCAGTTTGTTTCTTTAATTTTACCTTAATTTCAAAATATAATTCTTCTTTTAGGGTAGAGGGGGAATTGTTTCAAGCTTTATGTGCAACTTTTCTATAATTCTGTAAGTTTTCAGTTCTTCAGAATTGGAATAATCTAAGAAGAGATGAATTTACTACTCTCCTGCATTCTGTTCTGTTCTGTGACTAATCCTAAGCACTCTTTTGTGCCCTGGAACTGTGATTAGTGTCTGTATTCCCCGGAAGATACAAGCTCTGACATGCAGGTGCTCCTTTTTATCCTGGAACTGCAACCCAATTCTGTGACCTAGATTTGAATATGGATAATGCAATAGTCCTGTACTCAGTGCCGACAAAGGGACTTCTATATTCTCCTCCTGACAAGTTGTCTGACTCCTTTACTGTCTCTGTGCTGGAAACAGCTGCTACAGCAGTTGCTCCTATGGTCTGCTGCTGGTTACCTCTGGTGAGACCATGTATTGAAACAGCCTGAGCTAAATTTTGCTCCACTTTCACTCTTATTTGATAGATCTTTTCTGACAACATTCTAAGTTGTCTTGGCTAGAAAATTATTTTATACTACACTTTTTTTGTTTCTGCTTCTCCATAATTTGTTTTGAGGAATTATCTAAAATTATTTTCGAAGGAATTTGGGAGACCTCAGCTACAACCTTGCCTTTTCTCAGTATCTTGGCTTCTACCTTGATAGTTGTTTTGAATAGTATATTACAGAATAATAAAATATACTGTATTACCCGATTATGCTGTGGATAAATTTTTTTTTTGAAGGACTACTGGTGATTTAGAGGAATAAATAATTTTCTTGCCTTTGAAAAGTCTGTAGACTGATTTAAAAAATAATATTTAACCATATAACATAGTTTGGTATAGGAATTAGACCTATTATTTCATTGGTAAGAAATTGTCAGATGAAGAAATTGCCTCTAACAAGATAAGTTGGTTTACCTTCTATGAAATTTTTTAGTTTTGAAAAATTGTCTAGATCACTTTGTATGGGAAAAGGTGAAGAACTTAAAGCACATATTGAGCAGAGACTATTAGCTAAAGTAGATCAAGGCTATAGACCTCAGTTTTGGCTTCTCCAGAGTCACATGATTTCAGATAAGGCCTGCCCTACATCCCATTGTCCAATGTGGCTGAAGAAGTCTACTACATTCCACTGACCAACTAGGGGAAAGTAGACTTATGTGGCCAATCACAACATATAAAAGGTGGGATTTTGGAAGTTCTTTGTCTGAAATGTATAAAAGCTGTAAACATTTTCAAAACTCTGGCCCTATCCTGCGTGAAATTTGGCTAGTAGACCAGGATGGGGTCCACTTCTCAAGACTCTAATAAATAATTCTGCTTTCTATGAGTGATATCTGTAATAGTCAAATTGGGTAGGTCGTTTTTTGTACCAAACAACTTGCTCTGGTTCATATAAGCTAGTAGGTATCAAAAGTACACTTTGAACCATTCCCTCTTATTGGCAAGACTAGAACTCCGTCTACTCTACCATGCTACCTTCTTCTTATGAAGCAGTTTTGATAATGTTATGCCACATTTCGCTTTTATTGTCCTCACTCAGTTTCCCTAAATTATCCTGCCTTGTTTTCCCTAATTGTTCTGCCTCAGTTTATATTTGTTCTGCTCAATCCTGCAAAATCTCCCCTCCCTCTTAATCAGAATATTTAATGAGGATAAAAGATCTTATATTTTAGAATATCAGAATGCCTCTCCCCATCCCAAGCTACCAGAATATCCAATAGCATCTTATCAAGATGCCTCTCCCTATCTCCAGGGTTCCTCCCTCCATTATGTCATCTTATCTCCAGTGTCTTGCCCCACCCTATCAGAGTCCTATTCCCACTCTCAGCACCCTGATTCCACCCCTGCTTTAGACTACCCCCAAATCTGAGCCATGTGTATAAAAGTCATTGAGAACTCACATTGTTATTGTTTGCTGGATTCTTGGAGACCCTAGTCTCATTCAGCCCTGGGTCAAAACCATGGATCCATTTGGTCCCAGTAAATCTCTCCCTTTTAAATAAATTATAAAATACTCTCTAATCTCTACCTTGCCTCAGTTTCTCCAGCATTACCCTAATCAAAGCATAATTTCTTAAATTCTTAATATAATTAAGCTTTTGTTATATTCACCAACTTGTTTTTTTTAAGTTTGTTTTTTTCTTTTTTTTAATTAATTTTATAATTCTAACTTATTTTTTGACATTATATATGCATGGGTAATTTTTTACAACGTTATTCCTTGTACTCACTATGTTCTGAATTTTCCCCTCCTTCCCTCCACCCACTCCCCTAGATGGCAGGCAGTCCCATACATGTTAAATATGTTATGGTGTATCCTAGATACAATATATGTCTGCAAAATCGAATTTCATGTTGCACAGGAAGAATTGGATTCAGAAAGTAAAAATAACCTGGGAAGAAAAACAAAAATGCAAACAGTTTACACTCATTTCCCAGTGTTCCTTCTCTGGGTGTAACTTATTCTGTCCATCATTGATCAATTGGAACTGAATTAGCTCTTCTCTTTGTTGAAGATAGCCATTTCCATCAGAATACATCCTCATACAATATTGTTGTTGAAATATATAATGATCTCCTGGTTCTGCTCATTTCACTCAGCATCAGTTCATGTAAGTCACTCCAAGCCTCTCTGTATTCATCCTGCCGGTCATTTCTTACAGAATAATAATATTCCATAACATTCAGATACCATAATTTACCCAACAATTCTCCAATTGATGGGCATCCATTCATTTTCCACTTTCTAACCACTACAAAAAGGGCTGCCACAAACATTTGGCACATACAGGTCCCTTTCCCTTCTTTAGTATTTCTTTGCGATATAAGCCCAGTAATAGCACTGCTGGATCAAAGGGTATGCACAGTTTGATAACTTTTTGGGCATAATTCCAGATTGTTCTCCAGAATGGTTGGATTCTTTCACAACTCCACCAATAATGCATCAGTGTCCCAGTTTTCCTGCATCCCCTAGAACATTCATCATTATTTTTTCCTGTCATCTTAGCCAATCTGACAGGTATACAGTGGTATTTCAGAGTTGTCTTAATTTGCATTTCTCTGATCAATAGTGATTTGGAACACTCTTTCATATGAGTGGAAAGAGTTTTAATTTCATCATATGAAAATTGTTCATATCTTTGATCATTTATCAACTGGAGAATGGCTTGATTTCTTATAAATTAGAGTCAGTTCTCTATATCTTTTGGAAATGAGGCCTTTATCAGAACCTTTAATTGTAAAAATGTTTTGCCAGTTTGTTATTTCCCTTCTCATTTTGTTTGCATTAGTTTTGTTTGTACAAAAGCTTTTTAATTTGATGCAATCAAAATTTTCTGTTTTGTGATCAATAATGATCTCTACTTCTCCTTTGGTCACAAATTCCTTCCTCCTCCAGAAGTCTGAGAGGTAAACTATCCTATGTTCCTCTAATTTATTTTTGATCATGTTCTTTTTGCCTAAATCATGGACCCATTTTGATCTTATCTTGGTATATGGTGTTAAGTGTGGGTTCATGCCTAATTTCTGCCATACTAATCTTTAGTTTTCCCAGCAGTTTTGTCAAATAATGAATTTTTATCCTAAAAGTTGGGATCTTTGGGTTTGTGAAACACTAGATTGCTATAGTTATTCACTATTTTGTACTATGAACCTAACCTATTCCACTGATCAACTAGTCTATTTCTTAGCCAATACCAAATAGTTTTAGATCAGGCACAGCTAGGCCACCTTCAGTTGAATTTTTTTTTTCATTAGTTCCCTTGAAAGTCTTGACCTTTTGTTCTTCCATATATATTTTGTTATTTTTTCTAGGTCATTAAAATAGTTTTTTGGAGCCTGATTGGTATAGCACTAAATAAATAGATTAGGGAATATTGTCATCTTTTTTATGTTTGCTTGGCCTATTCGAGAGCACTTAATCACTTAACATCTTTTCAATTATTTAAATCTGTCTTAATTTTTGTGGCAAGTGTTTTTTCATTAATTTGTATGTGTGTTTGCATATATATATATATATATATATATGTATGTATGTAGGCATATATATATTATATATATATGTATATTATCAAACTAACTTACTTTTCTATATTTATAGTAATAAATTTTACAAAGTATGACTCTTTCCACTGTCCTTTGAGATAATAAATGCAAATATTATTATCATCATTTTAGGGATAAAGAACAGTATTTTTCCTTGTTCAAATAGTTGAAAT
This sequence comes from Sminthopsis crassicaudata, assembly GCF_048593235.1. Lineage (NCBI taxonomy): Eukaryota > Metazoa > Chordata > Mammalia > Dasyuromorphia > Dasyuridae > Sminthopsis > Sminthopsis crassicaudata. Next base: position 641,397,937 of record NC_133617.1, read on the forward strand.
TACCTTAATAATATTGAATTTATTAAATGCTTAACTGTTTTCTCTAGGAAATAGCATCCAAAGGTATGATATCCCAATTTTCCAAATTGGAGAATTTGAAGAAATTAAGGCTTAGAGATATTTAGAGACTTACTTTGATCACAAATGTAGCAAATTTCACATTTTAGATTTGAATCCTATTCTTTCTTTTTTTACCTAATTGTCTCTGGAATTCTATCTTAGCCAGGATTTCATTATATCTGTAATATAAAAATAGCTAACACCCATAATGATAATCCTAAAGTAGAAAGATTTGAAAGAAATGGCTTCTCTAATAATTCAAGACTAGTGAAAATAGAGAACAGAATGTGCCATTTTCCCCCTCGGAATATATATCATTATATTTAATATTGCAAAAGTGATCATTTTTATAAGATTATCTAGGGTATGATTTCATTAGCAAGCATATTTGATCAAGAAAAATGATAACAAAAGAACACCGATTTCACTGGAATGAGAATTTTATGTGTCATCACATAGGTAAATAGAAAACAAAACAAAACAAAAAATAAACCAACAATCCTATTGTGTCTGAAAGGCTGCAGTAAGTAATAAGTTCTTTGTTTTATGTTTTTCATAATGATATGCACACAAGGCCTATTTTTTCCTCACCTTTTGTTCTTGGAGCAGACAAATCCATAAAGTCATAGTCTCCAGTCCCAAATCCTTGAAAATTAGATGAGACAATGAATAGGCTTGCCAACTGTTTATTAAACAGTATCAATCTCCTCAGCCTTTGACTATCAGTGACTAGTTGATTATGAAGTTTTTTCACAGAAATTGTTCAAATGCATTTGTGATCTTGCATTGGTTTGGATTTTTATTCCAAGAGAGTTCAAGTTTCTCTGAACAAGATACTTTCTTTGCCTTGCCTTTCTACTTTTATAGCTAGAAATCTGTAGCTAGGCATTTGCGTGGGAAGGAGGTACCATTGTTTCTGCCTTTCAGATTGTGTAAGGGTTGTTTGTAGGTCTGTATTGTAAAGAACAAATGAATTACTTCAGAATCTTTCAAAATTGGAAAATGTATTGTTCAGTCATTTTTCAGTCATGTCTCACTATTCCTGTCTCCTTTCAGAGTACTCTTGGTAAAGATACTGCTATGGTTTATTACTTTCTTCTAATCTAGGTCCTTGATTTTACATATAAGGAAATTAAATTCATCTAACTTGCTCAAATTCACAAACAGATTAGTGAAAGCACTAAAATTAAAACCCAGATCTTCTGACTTCCAGACTCCTCTTTTTCAATAACACATCATGTTAAGGTGGAAGGTATGGGTGAGCTGATCTGATAAATCACAAATATAAGATTCTTTAACAGATTAAAGTTCCTTAAGGGCAGGGACTGTCTCAGTTTTTGCCTTTGTTTTAACAGTTTGTAATATAATGAATGTTATATGGGGCATGCTTTATAACTGCTTGAAGACTGAAAATAATTTTGGCATTTATCATAGCATTATAATATTAGAAAGGCCCTAATACTCACCCAATCCCAGCCTTTCTTTTTACAAATGAGAAAGCTCAGGTCCAAAGAAATTGGATTATTTAAGGTTAACAATGGTAATAAGTGGTCTAAATGTGCATATATTATCCCCTAAGTTTAAAATGACAGATTCTACTTTGCCTTTTTCAGAGTAAGAATATTAATTTTAATGTACATTTTTGGATTTGTAATTGCATCAGTGGGAGAAATTTTCATGTGGAAAATTCCTTCCTAATACTGATTGGCAACTATTCTGTATTATTTTATCTTAGATAACTACCTGATATCACTCAAGTGGTATACTTTGTCCATAGTCATGTAGTTTCTATAATCATAGAAAGAACCAGAATATACATTTTTATGGATGAATAGAATAGTTATATTCAAATATTAGAAATGATACAATTTAGGAGAAAGATTAGATTTCTTTGGTTTCATATTAAAGGTTTGGACCTGGAACAATGGGTTGAAATTAGGATAAAGCATATTTAAGCCTGAAATCATGAAGGTTTTTTTCTAGAATAAAAGCTAAACCTAATTGGAATGTGTTGACTTGAAAGTTGTGAGTACTTTGTTACCAGAAATCTTCAAAAATGAGTTATAAGGAGGGGTGGAGCCAAGATGGTGGAGAAGTCACATGCAACTTTCTAAGCTTCTCTCATACCCTCACAACCAATTATTAAATTCAACCTCAAAAATACCGCTAGATGGGTAAAATTCACAAAGATTAGAAATATAAAAATTTACCAGCCAAAGATAACCTGGAAAATTGCCAGAAAAGGTTTGTCCTGAGTGGTGGGAACAGATCAGGAAATACAGGGAAACAGAATTTGTAAATTGGAAAAGAGAAAGAACTCACAAGAAAGGAGGAATTGTGAATTGGAAAAAGAAAATAACTCAGTAAAGAAAAAAAATTAGTGAAATGGGAAAAAAAAGTCCATAGAGCAAAACAACTCCTTGAAAAACTCAATTGGACATATATAAAAAGAAGTAAAAAAAGAAAATGAAAAAAATAACTCATTAAAAATCAGAACTGAACAAATAGAAACGAATGATTCATTGAGATACCAAGAATCAGTTAAGCAAAACCAAAACAATGAAAAATCAGAAAAAAAAATATTAAATATCTACTTGGAAAGACAACAGACCTGGAAAATAAATCTAGGAGAGATAATCTGAGAATTATTGGACTTCCTGAAAATTATGATAAAAAAAAAGCCTAGATATAATTTTACTGCCCAGATGTAATAGAACCAGAAGGTAAAATAGGCATTGAAAGAATTCATCAAACACCTTCTGAAAAAGACCTAAAATAAAAACTTCAAGGAATATTTTGGCCAAATTTCAGAGCTATCAGACTAAGTAAAAAATATTATGAGCAGCCAGAAAAAAAAAAAAAATCAAATACTGAGGCGCTACAATATTACTCAAGAACTGGCTGCCTCCACATTAAAGGATCAAAGGGCTTGGAATCTGATATACTGAAAAGGCAAAAGAAGTTGGAATGCAGCCAAGAATAAACTACCCAGCTAAGCTGAGCATTTTCTTCCATGGAAGAAGATGGACATTTAATGAAACAGATATATTCCATTTATTTCTTTTTTTTTTTTTTTTTAAATTATATATATATTTTTATAATATTATCCCTTGTATTCATTTTTCCAAATTATCCCCCCTGCCTCTATTCCCTCCCCCCGATGACAGGCAATCCCGTACATTTTACATGTGTTACAATATAGTCTAGGTACAATACATGTGTGTGAATATCATTTTCTTGTTGCACAATAAACATTAGAATCTGAAGGTACATGCAACCTGGGCAGACAGATATTAGTGCTAACAATTTACATTCACTTCCCAGTGTTTCTTCTCTGGGTGTAGCTACCTCTGTCCATCATTGATCAACTGGAAGTGAGTTGGCTCTTCTTTATGTTGAAGATTTCCACTTCCATCAGAATACATCCTCATACAATATTGTTGTTGAAGTGTACAGTGATCTTCTGGTTCTGCTCATTTCACTCAGCATCAGTTGATTTAAGTCTCTCCAAGCCTCTCTGTATTCCTCCTCCTGGTCATTTCTTACAGAGCAATAATATTCCATAACCTTCATATACCACAATTTACCCAACCATTCTCCAACTGATGGACATCCATTCATCTTCCAGTTTCTAGCTACAACAAAAAGAGCTGCCACAAACATTTTGGCACATATATGTCTCTTTCCGCTCTTTAGTATTTCTTTGGGATATAATCACAGTAGTAGCACTGCTGGGTCAAAGGGTATGCACAGTTTGATAACTCCTTGGGCATAATTCCAGATTGCTCTCCAGAATGGCTGGATTCTTTCACAACTCCACCAGCAATGGATTAGTGTCCCAGTTTCCCCACATCCCCTCCAACATTCATCATCATTTGTTCCTGTCATCTTAGCCAATCTGACAGGTGTGTAGTGGTATCTCAGAGTGGTCTTAATTTGCATTTCTCTGATCAGTAGTGATTTGGAACACTCTTTCATGTGAGTGGATATAGTTTCAATTTCTTCCTCTGAGAATTGTCTGTTCATATCCTTTGACCATTTATCAATTGGAGAATGGTTCGGTTTCTTATAAATTAGGGTCAGTTCTCTATATATTTTGGAAATGAGACCTTTGTCGGAACCTTTGTTTTTAAAAATATTTTCCCAATTTGTTACTTCCCTTCTAATCTTGTTTGCATTAGTATTATTTGTACAGAAACTTTTTAGTTTGATGTAATCAAAATCTTCTATTTTGTGATCAATAATGATCTCTAGTTCTCCTCTGGTCATAAATTCCTTCCTCCTCCACAAGTCTGAGAGGTAGATTATCCTCTGTTCCTCTAATCTATTTATTATCTCCCTCTTTATGCCTAAATCATGGACCCATTTTGATCTTATCTTGGTATATGGTGTTAACTGTGGATCCATATCTAATTTCTGCCATACTAATTTCCAGTTTTCCCAACATTTTTTCCGAATAATGAATTTTTATCCCTAATGTTGGTATCTTTGGGTTTGTCAAAGATTAGGTTGCTGTATCCTTTTTTGTCCTTTGTATCTAATCTGTTCCACTGATCTACTGGTCTATTTCTTATCCAATACCAAATGGTTTTGGTGACTGCTGCTATATAATATAGCTTTAGATCAGGTACACTTAGACCACCTTCCTCTGAGTTTTTTTTCATTAGTTCCCTTGCAATTCTCGACCTTTTATTCTTCCATATGAATTTTCTTGTTATTTTTTCTAGGTCATTGAAGTAGTTTCTTGGGAGTCTGATTGCTATAGCACTAAATAAATAGACTAGTTTGGGGAGTATTGTCATCTTTATTATATTCGCTCGGCCTATCCAAGAGCACTGTATATCTTTCCAATTATTTAAATCTGATTTTATTTTTGTGGCAAGTGTTTTGTAATTTTTCTCGTATAATTCCTGACTTTTCTTTGGTAGATGGATTCCCAAATACTTTATACTCTCAACATTTGTTTGGAATGGAATTTCTCTTTGTATCTCTTGCTGTTGCATTTCGTTAGTGATATATAAAAATGCTGAGGATTTATGTGGATTTATTTTGTATCCTGCCACTTTGCTGAAATTTTGAATTATTTCTAGTAGCTTTTTAGCAGAGTCTTTGGGGTTCTCTAAGTATACCATCATGTCATCTGCAAAAAGTGACAGTTTAATTTCCTCATTTCCTACTCTAATTCCTTGAATCTCTTTCTCGGCTCTTATTGCCGAGGCTAGCATTTCTAGTACTATATTGAATAGTAATGGTGATAGTGGGCAACCTTGTTTCACTCCTGATCGTACTGGGAAAGGTTGCAGTTTATTTCTATTGCATATTATGCTTACTGAAGGTCTTAAATATATGCTCCTGATTATTCTAAAGAATAGTCCATTTATTCCTATACTCTCAAGAGTTTTTAGTAGGAATGGAAGTTGGATTTTGTCAAATGCTTTTTCTGCATCTATTGAGATGATCATATGGTTCTTATTAATTTGATTATTAATATGGTCAATTATATTAATAGTTTTCCTAATATTAAACCAGCCCTGCATTCCTGGAATAAATCCTACTTCATCATAGTGTATTATCCTGGAGATGATTTTCTGAAGTCTTTTTGCTAATATCTTATTTAAGATTTTAGCATCAATATTCATTAAGGAGATTGGTCTATAATTTTCTTTCTCAGTTTTCGATCTACCTGGTTTAGGTATCAGTACCATGTCTGTGTCATAAAAGGAGTTTGGTAGGACTCCTTCATCCCTTATTTTTTCAAATAATTTATATAACATTGGGACTAATTGTTCTTTAAATGTTTGGTAGAATTCACATGTGAATCCATCTTGCCCTGGGGATTTTTTCCTGGGGAGTTGATTAATAGCTTGTTCTATTTCTTTTTCTGAAATGGGACTATTTAAGCAATTTATCTCCTCCTCTGTTAATCTAGGGAGCCTATATTTTTGGAGGAAGTCATCCATTTCACTTAAATTATCAAATTTATTGGCATAAAGTTGGGCAAAGTAACTCCTTATTATTTCTCTAATTTCCTCTTCATTGGTGGAAAGATCCCCCTTTTCATTTGTAAGACTATCAATTTGATTTTCCTCTTTCTTTTTTTTGATCAAATTTACTAAAGGTTTATCTATTTTATTGGCTTTTTCATAAAACCAACTCTTGGTTTTATTTATTAATTCAATAGTTTTTTTTACTTTCAATATTATTGATTTCTCCTTTTAATTTTTGTATTTCAAGTTTAATTTTTGGTTGGGGGTTTATAATTTGGTCTTTTTCTAGCCTTTTAAGTTGTAAGCCCAATTCGTTAATCTTCTCTTTCTCTATTTTCTTCAGATAAGCCTCTAAAGATATAAAATTTCCCCTTATTACTGCTTTAGCTGCATCCCAAAGATTTTGATATGATGTCTCATCATTGTCATTATCTTGGGTGAAATTGTTAATTGTTTCTATAATTTGCTCTTTCACCCAGTCATTCTTTAAGATGAGATTATTCAGTTTCCAATTACTTTTTGGTCTATTTACCTCTAAATTTTTACTGAATGTAGCTTTTATTGCATTGTGATCTGAGAAGAAGGCATTTATTATTTCTGTCTTCCTACATTTAATTTTGAGATCTTTATGTCCTAATATATGGTCTATTTTTGTATAGGATCCATGAACTGCTGAGAAGAAAGTATATTCCTTTCTATTGCCATTCAGTTTTCTCCAAAGGTCTATCATACCTAGTTTTTCTAATGTTCTATTTGCTTTTTAAATTTCTTTCTTGTTTGTTTTGTGGTTTGATTTGTCTAAATCTGAGAGTGCAAGGTTGAGATCTTCCACTATTATAGTTTTACTGTCTATTTCTTCTTGCAGTTCTCTTAACTTTTCCTTTAGAAAGTTAGATGCTATACCACTTGGTGCATATATGTTTAGTATTGATATGGCTTCATTATTTAAGCTACCTTTTAGCAGGATATAGTTGCCTTCCTTATCTTTTTTAACGAGATCTACTTCTGCTTTTGCTTGATCTGAGATAAGGATAGCTACCCCTGCTTTTTTGGCTTTACCTGAAGCGTAATAGGCTCTGTTCCAACCTTTTACTCTGTATGTATCTCCCTGCTTTAAGTGTGTTTCCTGTAGACAACATATTGTAGGGTTCTGCTTTTTGATCCAATCTGCTATCCGTCTCCGTTTGATGGGATCGTTCATCCCATTTACATTTACAGTTAAAATTACTAATTCTGTATTTCCTGCCATCGTATTATTCCCCAGATTATGCTTTTTCCCTTGACCCCCCTGATCCCCCTCCCCTATATTTAATTTACAGACCCCCCCTTGTGACGCGCAACCCTCCCTCTTTTTTTTTTTTTTTTTTTTTTTAGGATCCCTCCCCCCCCTCCAAGTCCCTTCACTTATTCTCCTTTTCCTTTTCCCTTTTCCTCTCTCCCCTTTTAATGAGGTGAGAGAAAATTCTCTAAAAAACAAATATGTTAATTATTTACTCTTTGAGCCTCTCCTGATGAGAGTACGATTCACACAATGATTCTCCCCCTCACTAAGTTCCCTCAGATATGGTGTATTTTCTATGCCTCTTCCTGGTATGTAGTTTCCCTCTTTTTATCATTCCTTCCCCTTTTTCTGAACCGAACTCCTTCCCTTTACTACACCCCCCTTTTTTTCTTTTATATCAGTAAAATCAAATTATCCTTGAGTACTTTTTATATACCCACAACAGAGTTACAGTTCGCAAGGTTTCTGTGTACCTTTTTCTGTTTCTCTTCAGTCTTGTGGATGTAGATCAAATTTTTTGTTTAAGTCTGGTTTTTTTCTTAGAAACATATAGAATTCCTCTGTTTCATTGAATGACCATCTTCTTCCATGGAAAAAGATGCTAAACTTAGCTGGGTAGTTCATTCTTGGTTGCAGTCCTTGATTTTTTGCCTTACGGAATATCAGGTTCCAGGCCCTTCTATCTTTTAATGTGGAGCCAGCCAGATCTTGGGTGACCCTTATTGTGGCACCTTGGTATTTAAATTGTTTTTTTCTAGCTGCTTGCAGGATTTTCTCCTTTGTGTGGTAATTCTGCAGCTTAGCCACTATATTCCGTGGTGTTCTTTTTTTAGGGTCTATTTCAGAAGGAGTTCGATGAATTCTTTCCACATCTACTTTCCCTTCTGTTTCTATTATCTCTGGACAGTTCTCTTTGATAATTTCCTGTAAAATAGAATCTAGGCTCTTTTTTTGGTTATAGTTTTCTGGAAGTCCAATAATCCGCAGATTATCTCTCCTAGATCTATTTTCCAGGTCTATAGATTTTCCCAGTAAGTATTTGACGTTGTTCTCCAGCTTCTCATTTTTTTTTGTTTTGTTTGACTGATTCTTGGGTTCTCTGTGAATCATTCATTTCTATTTGTTCCATCCTGACTTTTAAGGAGTTATTTTCTTCTTTCACAGTTTTTAGTTCTTTTTGTAAATGCCCAATTTCGTTTTTAAATGAATTATTTTGCTCTATTGAATTTTTTTCCATTTCCCTAATTTTTTTTTTGAGAATTATTTTCTTTTTCCAATTCAGAAATTCTATTTTCTTGAGACTTTTTTATCTTTTCCAATTCAGAAATCCTACTTTCCTGTGTTTTTTTTAACTTTTTCTAATTCACTAATTTTGTTTCCCTGCATCTCCTGTGAATTCTTTATTTTTTCCAACTCCAATTTCAGGACGTTGTTATTCTCTATCATAGCTTCCCTTTCCTTTCCCCATTTTTCTTCAATCTCCCTTAATTTTTTAAGAGCTTCTTCTAGGAGAGAGTTATGTGATGGGGGGCAGGAATCGTTCCCCTTTAGGTTGTTGTCTGCTGACTCTCTGCTGTTAACTTCCTCGGGGTTGGATACCCGCTCTTTCTCTGTGTAGAAGGTATCTATAGTTTTTTTGGCTTTTTTGCTCATACTTAAAAAAATGTTTTGGGGTCTGTCCCTGGGGTAGGAAATTATTTATTTACTTCTTTACCAGCTTCCTCCCAGACTGGATGGATGCAGCGGCCCCTGCTCCTGAGCTAAGATATAGCTCTGGGAGAGAGTTCCCCACCCCCTCCCTGGAAGTGCCTCAGAGGTGACTAGCACTGCTGTGCCGAGGGCGCTGTGTTTTAGAGGCTTCCCTGAGATTTGAGACTGAACAGTAAAGGCAGCACAAAGCCCAGCCTATGTGTCCGGGTGGGGAGTGGATGTCTGCAGCAGGTGACATGAAAAGCCCCTGTGCTCAAACTGGAAGTGTCTGCCAGAAACCGCGGTCCCTAGTTCAAAGGTTCCGCTTCTCTGGGACTTCCTGGAGCTGAGTTCCACTCCTTCCAGCTAAGCTAAGCAGTGTGTGTTGCCTTGGGCCGTATCCACCCACTTGTCAATCTCTTAACTATTCTCAGGTGGTAGCTGAGGCCACGCCCCCTGGTGCCTAGATCTGCTGAGTCACCTCCAGGATCCGGGGAAAATCTAATCTGAGTTTTAAAATATTTTGGCTTTCTCTTCTGAACTGCTAAACAATTAGCAGAGAAGAGCTAACAGCCTGTGCCAGATTCCTTTATCTCAGTGGCTTCTCTGATCCCAGAGCCCTTCCCAGCGCGATCGGCAGAGTATGCTAGCACCCAGCCATCTGTGCTGGTCTCTCTTCTTCCTCCCCTGAGAACTGACCTTCTCTGTTGAAACTCCAGATTCTCTTCAGCTGGTAAGTTGTGCTTCCAGTCCTTGTGGTATCTATCAGTCCTGGGCTAATTCTGAGACTTAATTTATCTAATTGGTTGCGAGGGAGTGAGGACGTTCACTGAGTCGTGTGTTTCTTCTCCGCCATCTTGGCTCCGCCCCCCCTATTCCATTTATTTCTAAGGAAAAAACCACATCAACACAAAAAAATTTAATCTCCAACCATAGGACTCAAGAGAAGCAGAAAGAGGTAAAAGGAAATCTTGAGAACTGTATTTCTGTTGTGGAAATACATAAGGAGTACACATATAATTTGATTTTATTGATATAACATAAAAAGGGAACTAGAAATGGAAAGGGGATAGTGTCAGAAAAAGGGAAAAGGGAAGATAAAAAGATGGAAACTACATCCCATGAAGAGGCAAAAGGAAAACTATCATAACTAAGGGAATTTAAAGAGGCAGAGTAACATTGTGTGAATCTCAATCTCATTAGAGTTCACTCAAAAAGAAAATAATTGACATATTTGTTTTTCAGAGAATTTTTTCTCACCTTATTAAAAAGTAGGCGAGGAAAAGGGAAAAGGAAAAGAGTAATAAGGGAAGGGTACAAGAAAGGGGAAGGGATTCAAAGAGGAAGGGAGGAATCCTGAAGAGGGAGAACTGTGTGACACAAGTGGGGCCAATAAGTTTAATACTAGAAAAAGGGGTAAAGGGTGGGGCAAAAAAGGAAAAGCATAATCTGGGGATAATAATAATAATAATAATAATAATAATAATAATAATATAACAAGATGGCAGGAAATACAGAATTAGTCATTGTAACCATAAATGTGAATACAATGAACTCTCCCATAAAGCAGTGGTGGATAGCGTACTAGATCAAAAGTCAGAAACAATATGTTGCTTACAGGAAACACATTTTTAATTAATTAATTAATTAATTAGTAAGTTAATTATTTTTTTTTACAAAAATTTTATTCACAGGCAATTTTCCAGCAATGACGATTGTAAAAGCTTTTGTTTCAACTTTTCCCCTTCTTCCCCCAAACCCTTCCCCCAGATGGCAGGTTGACCAATACATGTTAAATATGTTGAAGTATAAGTTAAATACATTATATGTATAAATGTCCAAACAGTTATTTTGCTGTACAAAAAGAATCAGACTTTGAAATTGTGTACAATTAGTCTGTGAAAGAAAAAAAAAATGTAGGCAAACAAAAACAGAGGGATTCGGAATTCTATGTAGTGGTTCATAGTCAACTCCCAGAGTTCTTTCTCTGGGTGTAGCTGGTTCAGTTCATTACTGTTCTACTGGAACTGATTTTGTTCATCTCATTGTTGAAAATGGCCATATCCATCAGAATTGATCATCATATAGAATTGTTGTTGAAGTATACTATTCCCTGGTCCTGGCTCATTTCATTCAGCATCAGTTCATGTAAGTCTCTCCAGGCCTTTCTGAAATCATCCTGTTGGTCATTTCTTAGAGAACAATAATATTCCATAATATTTATATTCCACAATTTATTCAGCCATTCTCCAATTGATAGGCATCAACTAAGATTCCAGTTTCTGGCAACTACAAGGAGGACTGCAACAAACCTTATTGGACATACAGGCCTCTTTCCTTTCTTTAAGATCTCTTTGGGATAAAAGCCCAGTATTAACACTGCTGGATCAAAGGGTATGCACAGTTTGATTACTCTTTGATAATAGTTCCAAATTGCTCTCCAGAAAGGCTGAATGCATTCACAAGCCCACCAACAATGATCACTGTCCCAAATTCAGGAAACACATTTAAAACAGGGAGATACATACAGAGTAAAGGTAAAAGGCTAGAGCAAAATCTATTATGATTCAGGTAAAGTAAAAAAAAAAAAGTAGGGGTAGCAATCATTATCTCAGATCAAGCAAAAGCAAAAATTGATTTAATTAAAAGAGATGTGGAAGGGAATTATATTTTGCTAAAGGGTAGCATAGACAATGAAGCAATATCAATACTAAACATATGCACCAAGTGTCATAGCATCTAACTTTTTAAAGGAGAAGTTAAGATAGTTATAAGAACAAATAGATAGAAAACTATAATAGTGGGTGATCTCAACCTTGGAATATCAGACTTAGATTAATCAAACCACAAAAAATAAGAAAGTAATTTAAAATGTAAATAGAATATTAGAAAAATTAGGTATGATAGATCTTTGGAGAAAACTGAATGGTGACAAAAAAGAGTATACTTTCTTCTCAGCAGTTCATGGAACTCTACAAAAATTGACCATATATTAGCACATAAAACCACAAAATTAAATGCAGGAAAGCAGAAATAGTAAATTCTTTTTTTTTCAGATCACAATGCAATAAAAACTACATTCAACAAAATGTTAGGGGTAAACAGACCAAAAAGTAATTGGAAAATAAATAATCTCATTTTAAAGAATGATTGGGTGAAAGAGCAAATTATAGACACAATTTATAATTTCACTCAAGATAATAACAATGATGAGACATCATACCAAAATTTGTGGAATGCAGCCAAAGTGGTAATAAGAAGAAATTTTGTATTTTTAGAGCCTTACTTGAATAAAATAGAGAAAGACAAGATCAATGAATTGGGCTTGCAACCTAAAAAACTAGAAAAAGGCCAAAGCAAAAAAATAACAAAAAAAAAAAAAACCCACAATCAAATACTAAAGTTGAAATTCTAAAATTTAAAAGAAAAATTAATAATATTGAAAGAAAAAAAAAAAACAAAACTATTGAATTAATAAATAAAACTAAGAGTTGCTTTTATGAAAAAACTAATAAAATAGATAAATCTTTGGTAAATCTGATTAGAAAAAGGCAAGAGGAAAATGATATTGTTAGTCTTAAAAATGAAAAGGGAGAACTTTCCACCAATGAATAGGAAATCAGAGTAATAATAAAGAGTTACTTTGCCCAACTTTATGCCAATAAGTTTGATAACCTAAGTGAAATGGGTAACTACCTCCAAAAATATAGGTTTTCCAGATTAACCGAAGAGGAAGTAAATTACTTAAATAGTCCCATTTCAGAAAAAGAAACAGAATAAGCTATTAATCAACTCCCTAAGAAAAAATCCCCAGGACAAGGGGGATTTACATGTGAATTCTACCAAACATTTAAAGAACAATTAGCCCCAGTGCTATATAAACTATTTGCAAAAAAATAGGGAATGAAGGAATCCTACCAAATTCATTTTATGAAACAGACATGGTACTGATACCTAAACTAGATATGTTAGGTTCTTAATAAGTGCTAATTAGATAATGAGATATTAGGTTCTTACTAGGTGCTTAGTCGGTACTTCACAATTCTCTAGTTCTGGCCTTTGGGGGGACTTTTACCCCTTTGAACTTCTGGAGAAGCTTGCATGCTTAGGAGGAGCAAGTTCATTGGTTGAAGTATTTTTTCCCAGAAGCCCCTGAGTCATTCCACACCCATTCTCTGGGAGGATAAAGGAGGCAACATTGAGCAAGGGAAGGGAGTCTCTACTCTAGGTCAGAGTTGGGGGCCAGAGAGATTGAGTTGAGACAGCAGATCTCCTCTCAGAGAGCGATCAGTAGTCTTTGGAGACAACAGAACTTTACATAGGTAGGTTGAAAACTGAAAAAGAAAATTATAGACCAATATCCCTAATGAATATTGATCCTAAAATCTTAAATAAGATATTAGCAAAAAGATTACAGAAAATCATCCCCAGGATAATACATCATGATCAAGTAGGATTTATACCAGGAATGCAGGGAAGGTTGAATATTAGGAAAATTATTAGTATAATTGGCCATATTAATAATCAAATTAACAAAAACCATATGATCATCTCAATAGATGAAAAAACAGCATTTGATAAAATCCAACATCCATTCCTATTACAAACACTTGAGAGTATAGGAATAAATATACTGTTCCTTTAAATAATCAATAGCATCTATTTAAAACCATCAGTAAGCATCATATGTAATAGGGATAAACTGGAACCATTCCCAATAAGTGAAACAAGGTTGCCCACTATCACCATTACTATTCAATATTGTATTAGAAATGCTAGCTTTGTCAATATGAGTTGAGAAAGAGATTAAAGGAATTAGAGTAGTAATGAGGAAACCAAAGTATCACTCTTTGCTGATGATATGATGGTATACTTAGAGCACCCCAGATATTCTACTACAAAGTTATTATAAATAATTCACACCTTTTCCAAAGTTGCAGGATATAAAATAAACTTGGATAAGTCATCAGCATTCTTAGATATCACTAACAAAATCCAACAGTTAGAATTACGAAGAGTAATTCCATTTAAAGCAACTACTGATAGTATAAAATATTTAGGAATCTATCTGCCAAGGGAAAACCAGAAACTATATGAGCAAAACTACAAAACACTTTCCACACAAATAAAATTAGATCTAACCAACTGGAAAAATTTTAAATGCTCTTGGATAGGGTAAGTAAATATACTAAAAAGGACAATGCTACCTAAACCAATCTATTTATTTAATGCTATACCAATCAGACTCCTGGGGGAAAAAAAAAAAAAAAGAACAAACTATTTTAATGACCTAGAAAAAATAACAACAAAATTTACATGGAAAAACAAAGGGTAATGAAAAAAAAATCAAATGAAGATGGCCTAGCTGTACCAGATCTAAAATTTTAATATAAAGCAACTGTTACCAAAACCATTAGTATTGGCTAAGAAATCGACTAGTTGATCAGTGGAATAGGTTAGATTCAAAGGACAAAAAAGTCAATAACTTTAATAAGCTAGTGTTTGACACTCCAGCTTTTGGGATAAGAACTCACTGTTTGACAAAATGTTGCTAGGAAAATTGGAAATCAGTATGGCAGAAACTAAACATTGTCCCACACTTATGTACACCAAGGTAAGGTTAAAGTGGGTTCATAACTTAGGCATAAAGAATGAGATTATAAATAAATTAGAAGAACATAGGATTATTTAATTCTCAGACCTGTGGAAGAGGAAGGAATTTATGACCAAAGAAGAACTAGAGATCATTATTGATCACAAAATAGAAAATTTTGATTATATCAAATTGAAAATTTTTATACTAACAAAACTAATGCAGATAAGATTAGAAAGGAAACAATAAACTGGGAAAACATTTTTCCAGTCAAAGATTCTGATAAAGACTCTATTTCTAAAATATATTGAGAATTGACTCTAATTTATAAGAAATCAAGCCATTCTCCAACTGATAAAGGATCAAAGGATATGAACAGACAATTATCATATGAAAAAATTGAAATTATTTCTAGCCATAAGAAAAGATGCTTCAAGTCATTATTAATCAAAGAAATGCAAATTAAGACAACTCTAAGACAACTCTACCCACCTGTCAAATTGGTTAGAATGACAGGGAAAGATAATGCGCAATTTTGCAGGGGATGTGGGAAAACAGGGACACTGATACATTGTTGGTGGAATTGTGAATACATCAAGTCATTGTGGAAAGCAATTTGGAACTATGCTCAAAAAGTTATCAAACTGTGCATCACCTTTGATCTAGCAATGTTACTACTGGGCTTATATCCCAAAGAGATTGTAAAGAAGGGAAAGGGACCTGTTTTTGCAAGAATGTTTGTGTCATCCTTCTTTGTAGTTCCCAGAAACTGGAAATTGAGTGGATGCCCATGAATTAGAGGATGGTTGGTATATGAATATTATGGAATATTATTGTTCTGTAAAAAAATGACCATCAGGATGATTTCAGAAAAGCCTGGAGATACTTACATGAACTGATGCTGAGTGAAATGAGCAGCATCAGGAGATCATTATATACTTATATACTTGAACAACAATACTATATGATGATCAATTGTGATGGACTTGGCCCTCTTCAACAATGAGATGAACCAAATCAGTTCCAACAGAGCAATAACGAATTGAACCAGCAACACCCAGTGAAAGAACTCTGGGAGATGATTATGACACTACATAGAATTCCCAGTCCTTCTATTTTGTCCGCCTACACTTTTGGTTTCCTTCACAGGCTAATTGTACAATATTTCAAAGTCTGGTTCTTTTTCTACAGCAAAATAACTGTTGAACATATATACATATATTGTATTTAACTTATACTTTAACATATTTAACATGTATTCGTCAACCTGTCATATGGAGGAAAGGGTAGGGGATAGGAGGGGAAAAGTTGGAACAAAAGGTTTTGCAATTGTCAATGCTGAAGAATTAGCCATGCACATATCTTGTAAATAAAAAAAGCTATAATACAAAAAAGAATTATTGTTATATTAGAATTAACCTGTTACTAATGGAAAAATTAAAAAAAATGATAAATGTAAAAATACTTTGCAAAACAAAATAACATAGAAGTGCTAGGTATTTTAATTATCATTTTTATTATCATTTCAAATGATAATATGTAAAGAGAAAATGAAAGTTGAAAAATGAATTCAATTTTAAAAATGAGATGTAAACCCTCCTTTTGTATATGAAAAGGCATATATGATTTATAAATTAGAAGTTCCTTTTTTATAAATTTCTTTGATTCTGTGATTCTTTTCAGTGGTCCCTTCATTCCATCATATTATCTTTGAAGTCATCAACATACAGAAAAATGTAATTTAATGGGTGATGCTAAAAGTTTTCTAATGTAGAAAATTAAAGAATAACTGAATAATATAATTCACAAGCATATCCTAAAATATTATCTGATTCAATCCCCTGCCTCCAGTGACAGATGAATCCGGGCACTATAGATATTTTCTACCATCTCTCCCAATTGACATATTGCATTGTTTAATCCTGACTGGTGAGAGTGGGAGTAGGACCTTTTTTTTTTTTTTTTTCTGCATGTCTACCACAATTTTTTCTTTTTTTGATATAAGTTCATTCCTCATGTTTAGTCTTACCTAAATACCAGTTAGCATCTTCTCAGTCAAATCTCTCTATTTATAATTCATGTACAAAATAATTGAGTTTTTTCTTTTCTTTCACTTTTCCAGACTAAATAATCTTAATTCATTTAATCACTCCTCCTATGAGTTTCTCTTACACCGTTTTAGTAAAATTGAAAAAAAATAAGACTATTGTTTTTTATGTACATGCTCCAATTTTGCAATAGTTACTTTTAAGAAGTTTGTGAGAGCTTCAAAACAACAATTATAAATTAGATATCCTTTTATTTCCTCACTACTGAAGTCAATAAGCATGGTAGAATTATGCTTCAGAAAACAAAGACATATTCTTGTTCTCTTGGGCTTTAAATTAATTTAAAACTCAGATCTCCTGACTTTGTCTCCTTCTTTTCAATACTCTCCATGCTGCATTTCATGTAACTACATGTAGACATATATATTTTATACATATATATATATATATATATGCACATATATCTATCTATACATACATATATATGTGTGTGTGTGTGTGTATATATATATATATATATATATATATATATATATATAACATGCACCTCTAGTAATAAGCAAATTTGTTAACACCATCTCAAAACTGGAAGATAGGCTAGATGATTTGAAAAATAACACATCTACAATTCTTTAATAGAATTCCAACTCATTAAGGGAAAAGACTATCTCAGTGTTTGTCTTTATTCACCAGTTTCTAATACAACACCTGGCACATGGAACATATTTTATAACTTTGTGTAAGGAAAAGAATTCCTCTTCATTTCTGGGTAATCTCCAAAAGAAAGGTATGCAGCCACTCCTTTTTAGGAATTTGAACAGGCTGCAAAAAACAAATCGTACTTTTGGACAATCTAACAAGTTGTTCCCACTGTGTTTGGAGAAATGCATTTGCTCCTTTCATAAATACTGGAGAAGTAAAGTGTGTGGAATAATACAACACTGCCAGGAGCACTTTATTGATGAAAACAGTTTTCTAGTCACCTCTGTGTTTAATGTTTAGAAAGAGTCTAGGGCTTCTTTAGTGTCTATTGTGTATCCAGTCCTGAATAAGCACCGCTCTGAGTATGCAGAGCATATAGGGATAGTTAATGCTTCTACAATTGGTGTTAGAATTTAATTCAATAAATTTGTAGATCACTGACTGGGAGATAAGTTATTTCTCACAAGGTAGATATTATGTGCATGTAGTCAGAGAGAAAGACTGAAAAGACATAGAAAAACATAGACACACAGAGAGAAAGAGAAACATGAAGAGAGACAGAGACAAAGAGAAAGAGATGGATTCAGTTAAGTACAGATTTCTAAAGATCAATTTTAATATGATGCTTTAATATTTAAAATATTCTTTAGATTAAGAATCTGTCTATAAACATTAAGCTATTTTGATGTGATGTTGCAAATGCCTAGCAATCATGTTGAAAGTTCATCCAAAGTGACTCACTTTTTTATATGAAACAAAATTTGTGTGGAATATACCAATGTACCTATGGACATATAGGTTATTAATGTAGTCATCATTATAGATAATATAATAAACAAAATTCCACTTCTCTAAATGTAAAAAAGAGATGTTTTCAAATCAAAATCACACACACCCACACCCACACACACACACACACACTTGCATATACATACACTAGCAACATCAGAAATGGTCATGCTTAGAAATTTAGGTTAGACTATTAGATCCCATGTTCCTTGGTAGCAGAATCTGGATCATTTTTCATTATTGCAGCCACAATGCTCATTCACATTGATGCTTGTAATAGATGTTTAAAAATTTGCTTAATTAATCCGTAACCTTTAATTTTTCTTTTTTTTTTCTCTAATTTTCTTTCTCCAATACAGAGTTTCTTAAACTGAGTTGCGACCCCATATAAGGTTACATAACTAAATGTGGAGGGCATGAAATTGTGATTTATAATCAGCAAATGTTTGATTTGTATACCTAATTTATATATTTATATACCTGGAATTGTGTAAAAATCTCTTGGCCAAAAAGGGGTTATGAATGGAAAAAGTTTATGAAGGCCTAGACTAGATGACCTTCAAATATCCTTTCTACATCTAAATTTATGGCATAATCATCCTGTGAATTGAAGTTCCTGTCCTCAAAACCCCCCCAAAGAGATATATGTTTCTTCTGAAGATTTGGGGACCAGGCCTAAGTTGGATCTGCCTTACTGATATATGCTACAGACCTCAAAATATATTCTGGCCTCTTTAAACTTTTTAAACATTGCTTAATAAAACTAGATTAAGGATAATTGATTATTTTGGGGTCACAAATTGTTAGAATACAACTGATATTCAGAGTGTAAAATATCTCTCCAAAGTGAAAAGAAAACAGACAGTTCTATGGTATCACTGTACCACAGGCTATTTTCTGTGTGCACATGCATCAACTTTCTTATGAATTTTGCCAGAAACACCCACTGGACTCCGAATTTAACAGAGAAAAACAGAATAGGAAATATATAAGACTATATATGTATGCATCTATGTCTATTTTATATCCAAATCTGTCTGTATATGTACATATATCATACATACATATTAAATATCTTATTTATCTACAGTTCCGATTTTAATTCTTTTCTGTTCTTTTTTTCTCATCCCTTCCTAAGGCATTTAGGGTTAGGGTTCTGAGTACCTGGAATTTGGTACTTATGGCAGGAAAAAGAAAAAAAAAACCTTCAAAACATTCAAAGAACCTTTACAGGCACATCCAGGTAATTTCAGTAATGAGTTACTCACTGGCAGCAATCCAGGAATTGAAGATAAGATTGACATTTTGAAATTACAGCACAAGTGAAAATAAACAACAAAAAATGAAAATAAGTGCAAAATAAAATCTAAGGCTATGGGAAACCCCACTGTCATTTTTTTTTCCTTTTGGCTGTCAGCTTTTTTTTTTTTTTTTTTTTTTTTTTTTTAATAAAGTGCATATACACAGTGTGTATGTGATTTCTCTTTATACCTCAAAGAAAAGAAGAGAGTTAGTACACTCTAGAAATACAGAACATGGTGACTACCTTAAGACAAGCACTTAAACTTGGAGAAAGGGCAGAGAGATATTCTATAGGACAATCAGAAAGCTTTCTAGGAGTCAATTGTTGTCAGATACTAAGAGTTCAATAGATACATTATGATTCAATTTTTAGAGTTGAAAGCAATTTGAATCAAGATACTAACCAATGTAAACTATTTTCAAGAGATTATTTATAGAGAAAAAAGAGAAAGACCAAAATAAAGAACAGTCATACAAAGAAGACCTATTAAAGAACCACACAAATCCAGGTAATGGATGATGCTTCAGATAATCAATAACATTTATTAAGCATTTACTATGTGTCAGCTCTTATGCCAAATATGGAACATATGAAGAAAGGCAAAATAATTTTCTTTTCTGAAAGAATTTACCATCTAAGGGATGAGACAACAAATAAACATGTATAAACAAACTATATTAGGATAAAAAGGGAATAATTAAAAGAGGAAGATACTGGAATTAAAAGGGGTTGGGAAAGATTTCTTGTATATGGTGTATAATTTAGTTAGGATTTAAAGGAATCCAGGGACATCACTTGGGAGAAATGAGAAGGGAGGTAATATAAGTGATAGAAGACAACCTGAAAAAAAAAATCTTGGAGCTGAGAGATGACAAGTCTTGTTCATGTAATAACTGGAGACCTGAATAACTTGGTCAAAGTGTCCATGGACAGAGAAAAGTATAAATTTACCAGCAAGTAGAGGTAGTATTGATAATGAGGGATTTCTGTTGTAAAAAAAAAAATCTTAAAAATGGAGGATGTTGACTGATTTAAGAAAAGTAAATGATCAGATAGAAACTATGGGAACTCTTCCTCCTGGACTTCCATTTCATACTCACTTCTAGAGTATGTCCCCTTTGGACAATAGACATTAAGGATTGTTTCTATTCTATCCCTCTGGATAAGGAAGATATGAAAAGATTTGCCTTTTCAGTACCCAGCATTAATTTAGCTGCATCTTATAAAAGATAGAAATAGACGATTTTGTCACAGGCAATGAAAAATAGCCTTACTCTGTGTCAAATTATGTTGCTGCTGCTCTTACTCTAGTAAAAAAAAAAAGCATTTCCAAAAGTAATATTGTTAAATTACAGGAATGATATCTTGGGGTGTGCACCTAAGGAACAAATGTTAGAAGCATGTTTACAAAAGAACATAGAAACACTAATTAACTAAAAATTGCATAAGGTACTTATAGTGCAAAAACTTTCCTTAAGAACAGAGAAGCCAAACACCTTAAATGACTTTCAGAAATTGATAGGAGATATCCAATGGATGTGCCCAGTGTTAGGCTTGACTATTTATCAATTACAACTATTATATGACATTTTAAGGGGAGATACTGCTTTAAACTCCCCATGTCAGGTTACAAAGAATCTCAAGAGGCTTTGAGAAAAGTATAACTGACTTTGTGCAATGTTGTTGAAACATTTACTCAAGAACCCTTGGAAATATCAGTATTTGCTAAGAAAGAGGCACCCACAACAGTCCTTCATCAAGGACAAAGTTTGATGGAGTGGGTGAATCTCCCAGCACAACCAGACCAAAGACTTACTCCTTACCCAATGCTTGTGCTTAGACTTTTATTAAAGGACATTAAGAGAATAGTATAATTATATAAGACTTGACAAGATAT
The DNA here is from genome assembly GCF_048593235.1 of Sminthopsis crassicaudata. Classification (NCBI taxonomy): domain Eukaryota; kingdom Metazoa; phylum Chordata; class Mammalia; order Dasyuromorphia; family Dasyuridae; genus Sminthopsis; species Sminthopsis crassicaudata. The sequence goes on from NC_133617.1 coordinate 641,419,287, forward strand.
ACACTTTTTATACTAATGCACAAATTAACATATGCTATGAAACCATCCCAGAGGGGCAAATTTTATTGACCACAGCTCCAAATTTTACACATGGGTCACCATTAAAGGTATCTCAGCTATTACATAATTGGCAATGGATTTTTGAAGAAAAGTTTTCTAAAGTACCTCTTAAAGGACAAACTATCTTTACAGATGCATCCACACATTACATTTGTGCTGTATGCTCTCAAGACTTAACTATAAAGAGATCAATATGTAAAATATGATGTGTGAAAAAGTTGCCAGGTAAAATTGCAAGAGCAGCTTGCCAAAAGATTGGTCATGTCCTTTAAAAAGCTAAGCTTGCTAGTGATGGGGGGAAAAAAAAAATCGGTGGTCAATGCAATGGAGACAGGAAGCAGCTCTGTGGAGTGTAACTCCTGTACTTTAGGGGATATAGTATGGTTCAGAATTAGTATTTGTTGTTTTATGGGACAATATGCACCAATGGGAGAGGAGGACGGATAAGATTAATCAAATTCGAGGCATCTTTATAACCAAAGCAATTTCTAACTACGTAGTGAACCATGCAGAACCAATTGAAATGTAATTATTCAGGTTGTTCTAGATTCTCTCCAAGGTACTTCTCTTACACATCTTCCTGATTTTTTTCTGACACAATTGGGGTTAAGTGAATCACCCAGGGTTACCCTCAGGTCCTTCTGACTTCAGGGCTGATGCTGTATCCACTGCACCACCTAGCTGCCCCATCGTTTTCATGATTCTTTTAGAAGATAGTAATATTTGTGCTACCTTTCTTGGAGGTCCTTTGGATGAGCTTTGGTCTCAGCAGGATAGACACCAAGAGAATAGTCAGTAATAAAATTCAGAGTCTTTATTGTCTCCTTCACAGAGTCTCTCCTTTACTGTCTGTATCTGTCACAGTCTGATCCCAGTCTCAGTCAATGTGTCTCCCAGTCTCCTCCTGAAGTCTGTAACAGTTTGCCAGTCTGACACAGACTTAATCATAGAGGCAGGAGAACCACCAGGAGGATGGTCAAAAATGGAATGCCTCATTTCCAGTCCTTTTCAGCCCTTAAATACTCTATTACAATTACATCATTTCATAATTCTGATTACGTGTGAACTAGAGAACCATTATCTCACCATGCTAAGTATTAAGTATATGTATAAGTATAAGTATACTAAAGAACCATCATCTCATCAATCCCACTGAGTTAACACCTTGTTGTAACTATCCTTGTTTCAATATACTTCTCCAGAATTCTGGCCCTCTACAGATTTCAAACTCCAAACAGTAGGTTTTTAATTGTTCTTGTTCTTGTTTTATTTTTTTAATTTTTTTTTTTGCTAGAACTTAGATGTAATAGGGAGCTTCTGCAGTTTACTGAGTAGGAAAATAACATGATAGGACCTATATTTTAAGAAAATTACATTTGAGATTGAAATGAATGATTGATTAGAGCAGAAAGAGAATTGAAGAAGGCAAAGACATGAACAGGCTGTTGCAATAACACATACATAAAATGATGAACATCTACAACAGAATGGTGGAATTGTCAGAGTAGAGAAGCAGATAATTTGGAGAACTTTTGCAGAGGTGAAATGAACAGTGCTTGGAAATATATTGAACATACACATGTTGGAGATTATTAGGATTCAACTATGACATCTTGATGACAGACCTGAGGGATTGGGAGAATTTATTTTTGTTATTGAAAATAATAGGAAGCAAATCATTGAGAAACAAAATTAGTGAATTAGAAAAGGCAAACAACTCCAAGGAAAACAGGATTAGTGAGCTGGAAAAGGTAAACAACTCCAAGGAAAACAGGATTAGTGAGCTGGATAAAGAAATCAGCTCTCTAAAAAATAAAATGGATAAAATGGAAAAAAAATCCATAGAAGATAAAAACACAATTGGACAATTACAAAAAGATGTAAAAAAAGTGAGTGAAGAAAATACATCCTTGAAAATTAGACTCGAACAAGTAGAAATGAATGACTCAAGGATAAACCAAGTGGTAGTCAAGCAAAACCAGAGAAATGAAACAATTGAAAAGAATGTCAAGTACCTTATTAGAAAGACAACAGACCTGGAAAACAGATCCAGGAGAGACAATTTGAAAATAATCTGACTCCCTGAAAAATGTGAGGAAAAAAAGAGCTTGGACACTATTTTTGAGGAAATTATCAAAGAGAACTGCCCAGACATTTTGGAAACAGAGGGTAAAATGGACATTGAAAAAATTGATCAATCAACTAGTGAAAGGGACCCTAAAATCAAAATGCCAAGAAATATAGTGGCCAAGTTCAAGAACCATCAGACAAAGGAAAAGATATTGGAAGCTGCTAGAAAAAAAGCAATTAAGATATGGAGGATCCACAATAAGGATAACCCAGGGTCTAGCAGCATCCACATTAAAAGAACGAAGGGCCAGGAACATGATATTCCAAAAGGCTAAGGAACTTGGTATGCAGCCAAGAACAACTTACCCATCAAAAATGAGCATTGTTTTCCAGGGAAGAAGATGGACATTTAATGAAATAAATGAATTCCATCTATTTTTGATGAAAAAACCAGACCTACATAAAATGTTTGATCTTCAAATACAGAACTCAAGAGATTTCTAAAAAGGTAAAAATAAATCTGGAGAACTATACTTCTGCCATTAAAAAAAATATGTAAAGAACATATGTATAATCTGTCCTAGAAACTGGAGGTGGAAAGGAAATTATATCATAGAAAAGTGTAAAGTGGTGGTACTACATCTTATGAAGAGGCAAAGGTAACCTATTATATCTGAGAGAAAGAAAGGAGGGAGATGAACATAGTGTGTATCAATAGACATATTCGATTTAAGGTGAAACTTCTACTTCATTGAAAAGTTAGAGGGAAGGAGTAGGCTAAGGGGAAGGAGATATAGAAATTGTGAGGAAAAGGGGTAAAATAAGGGGAGGAACTTTAAGGTGTGGGAGGGATCCTAAAAAGGGAGGGCTGTGAAAAGCAAGTGGTGTTCACAAGTTTAATACCGGGTAGGGGGGTAAGAGGGAAGAAAAGGGGAAAAGCATAAGCAGGGGTTAATAGGATGGCAAGCAATATAGAATTAGTCATTTTAACCATAAATGTGAATGGGGCAAACTGACTCATAGAGAGGAAGCAGTTAGCAGACTGGATTAAAAGTCAGAATCCTATTATATGTTGTTTACAGGAAACACACCTGAAACAGGGTGATACATTCAAACTAAAAGTAAAAGGGTGGAGCAGAATCTACTATGCTTCAGGTGAAGGCAAAAAAGCAGGGGTAGCCATCCTCATCTCAGATCAAGCAAAAACAAAAATTGGTCTAATTAAAAGAGATAAGGAAGGGAATTATATTCTGTTAAAGGGTAGCATCAATAATGAAGCAGTATCAGTACTAAACATATATGCACCAAGTGGTGCAGCATCTAAATTCTTAAAAGAGAAATTAAGAGAGCTGCAAGAAGAAATAGACAGCAAAACTATAATAGTGGGAGATCTCAACCTTGCACTCTCAAAATTAGATAAATCAAACCACAAAATAAATAAGAAAGAAGTCAAAGAGGCAAATAGAATACTAGAAAAGTTTGATATGATAGATCTTTGGCGAAAGCTAAATGGATACAGAAAGGAGTATACTTTCTTCTCAGCAGTTCATGGAACCTATACAAAAAATTGTTCATATACTAGGGCATAAAAACGTCAAAATCAAATGCAGTAAGGGAGAAATAGTAAATGCATCCTTTTCAGATCACAATGCAATCAAAATTACATTTAACAAAAACCCAGGGGAAGATAGACCAAAAAATAATTGGAAACCAAATAATCTTATACTAAAGAATGATTGGGTAAAACAGCAAATCATAGACATAATTAATAACTTCACCCAAGAAAATGACAATAATGGGACATCATACCAAAATGTGTGGGATATAGCCAAAGCAGTAATAGGGGGAAGTTTTATATCTCTGCAGGCCTACTTGCATAAAATAGAGAAAGAAAGGGTCAATGAATTGGGCTTATAACTAAAATTGCTAGAAAAGGAACAAATTAAAAACCTCCAGAAAACACAAAACTTGAAATTCAAAAAAATAAAAGGTGAGATTAATAAAATTGAAAGTAAAAAAAAAAAAAAAAAAAAAAAAACTATTGAATTAATTAATAAAACTAAGAGTTGGTTCTATGAAAAAACCAACAAAATAGACAAACCCTTAGTACACCTGACTGAAAAAAGGAAAGAGAAAAAGCATATTATTAGTCTTGAAAATGAAAACTCACCACTAATGAAGAGGAAATTAGACCAATAGTTAGGAGCTACTTTGCTCAACTTTATGCCAATAAATTCGATAACTTAAATGAAATGGAAGAATACCTTCAAAAATATGGCTTGCCCAGATTAGCAGAGGAAGAAGTAAGTAGCCTAAATAGTCCCATCTCTGAAAAAGAAATAGAACAAGCTATTAACCAACTTCCTAAGCAAAAATTCCCAGGACCAGATGGATTTACATGTGAATTCTACCAAACATTTAAGGAACAACTAACTCCAATGCTATATAAACCATTTGAAAAAATAGGGATTGAAGGAGTCCTACCAAATTATTTTTATGACACAGACATAGTACTGATAGCTAAACCAGGTAGATTGAAAACTGAGAAAGAAAATTATATACCAATTTCCTTAATGAACATTGATGCTAAAATCTTAAATAAGATATTAGCAAAAAGACTTCAGAAAATCATCCCCAGCATAATACACTATGACCAAGTGGGATTTATACCAGGAATGCAGTGCTGGTTTAATATTAGGAAAACTATTAGTATAATTGACTATATTAATAATCAGATTAATAAAAAACCATTTGATCATCTCAATAGATGCAGAAAAACATTTGATAAAATCCAACATCCATTTCTACTAAAAACTAGTGAGAGTATAGGAATAAATGGACTATTCTTTAAAATAATAACAAGCATATATTCAAAACCTTCAGTAAACATCATATGTAATGGCGATAAACTAGAACCTTTCCCTGTAAGATCAGGAGTGAAACAAGGTTGCCCACTATCACCATTACTATTCAATATAGTACTAGAAACGCTAGCCTCGGCAATAAGAGCAGAGAAAGAGATTCAAGGAATTAGAGTAGGAAAAGAGGAAATCAAATTATCACTCTTTGCAGATGACATGATGGTATACTTAGAGAACCCCAAAGACTCTGCTAAAAAAGCTATTAGAAATAATTCAGAGTTTTAGCAAAGTGGCAGGATACAAAATAAATCCACATAAATCCTCAGCATTTTTATACATTACCAACACAATCCAACAGCAAGAGATACAAAGAGAAATTCTATTCAAAATAACGGTCGATAGTATAAAGTATTTGGGAACATATCTACCAAAGGAGAGTCAGGAATTATATGAGCAAAATTACAAAACAATTGCCACAAAAATAAAGTCAGATTTAAATAATTGGAAAGACATTCAGTGCTCTTGGATAGGCCGAGAAAATGTAATTAAGATGACAATACTCCCTAAACTAATCTATTTATTTAGTGCTATACCAATCAGACTCTCAAGAAACTATTTCAATGACCTAGAAAAAATAATAACAGAATTTATATGGAAGAACAAAAGCTCGAGAATTTCAAGGGAAGTAATGAAAAAAAAATTAAATGAAGGTCGTCTAGCTGTACCTGATCTAGAACTGTATTATAAAGCAACAGTCACCAAAACCATTTGGTATTGGCTAAGAAATAGACTAGTTGATCAGTGGCATAGGTTAGGTTCACAGGGCAAGATAGTGAATAAAAATAGCAATCTAGTGTTTGATAAACCCAAAGAAACTAGGCAAGGACCCATATTTAACGCCACATACTAAGATAAGATCAAAATGGGTCCAAGATTTAGGCATAAATAACGAAATCATAAATAAATTGGAGGAACATGGGATGGTTTACCTCTCAGACTTGTGGAGGAGGAAGCAGTTTGTGTCCAAGGGAGAACTAGAGACCATTATTGATCACAAAATAGAAAATTTTTATTATGTCAAATTAAAAAGTTTTTGCACAAACAAAACTAATGCAAACAAGATTAGAAGGGAAGTAACAAATTGGGAAAACATTTTTACAGTTAAAGGTTCTGATAAAGGCCTCATCTCCAAAATATACAGAGAATTGACTTTAATTTATAAGAAATCAAGCCATTCTCCAATTGATAAATGGTCAAAGGATATGAACAGACAATTTTCAGATGATGAAATTAAAACTATTTCCACTCATATGAAAGAGTGTTCCAAATCACTATTGATCAGAGAAATGCAAATTAAGACAACTCTGAGATATTATTACACACCTGTCAGATTGGCTATGATGACAGGAACAAATAATGATGAATTTTGGAGGGGCTGTGGAAAAACTGGGACACTGATGCATTGTTCGTGAATTATGAAAGAATCCAACCATTCTGGAGAGCAATCTGGAATTATGCGCAAAAATTTATCAAAATGTGCATACCCTTTGACCTAGCAGTGCTACTACTGGGCTTATATTGCAAGGAAATACTAAGGGACCTGTATGTGCCAAAATGTTTGTGGCAGCCCTTTTTGTAGTGGCTAGAACCTGGAAAATGAATGGATGTCCATCAATTGGAGAATGGTTGGGTAAATTATGGTACATGAATGTTATGGAATATTATTTTTCAGTAAGAAATGACCAATAGGAGGAATACAGAGAGGCTTGGAGAGACTTACATCAACTGATGCTGAGTGAAACAAGTAGAACTAAGGGATCATTATACACTTCAACAAAGATACTGTATTCTGATGGAAGTGGATATCTTCAACATAGAGAAGAACTAATCCAATTCCAATTGATCAATGATGGACAGAATCAGCTACACCCAGAATAGGAACACTGGGAAATGAGTGTAAACTGAGAGCATTGGTTTTTTTGTTTTGTTTTGTTTCTCTTCCCAGATTATTTTTATCTTGCAAATACAATTCTTCCTTTGCAACAACAACAACAAAATTCGGTTCTGCACATATATATTGTACCTAGGATGTACTATAAGATATTTAATATGTATGGGAATGCCTGCCATCTAGGGGAGGGGGTGGAGGGAAGGAGGGGAAAAACTTGGAAAAGAAGGGAGTACAAGGGATAATGTTGTTAAAAAAATTACCTATGCATATGTACTGTCAAAGAAAATGTTATAATTATAAAAATTAATTTAAAAAATGGTAATAAAAAAAGAAAATAATAGGAAGGCAAGGAGAAGGGAAAAATGTAAGGGGTGGGGGATAGCGGGTTCTACTTTGATATCTCTGGAGGATCCAGTCTGAGATATTTTGAAGGCAGCTGAAGATGTGAGTTTAAAGATACGCATAGAGGTTAGGGAAGGATCGATAGAATTAATAATCGTCATCATAGAGCTGGTATTTAAATTCATGGGAGCTGAAGACTTCACAAAGTGAAGTATTATAGAAGGATAAAGTCAGAGAGCATATGATGGAAGCTTTTGCAATACCCACATTTATAAGCCATGAGCAGAAAAAGGATCTAATAAGGAAAGTGAAAAGGAATAAACTATAACATATCAGGTGAATCCATAGAATGGTTTCTGAAAAAAACTTTAAAAAGAATATCAAGGAGAAGATTGATCAATAATACCAAAAAATACAGAAAGGTTGAGGAGGATAAGGATTGAGAAAGAGGTATTGAATTTGGAAAGTAAATTTGAAAATCATTAATAACTTAGGAGAAAGCAATTTTGGTGAAATAATGACTTTGGAAGACAAATTATAAGGGAGTAAGAAGGAAGTAAGAGAAGAAAATATGAAAGCGCCAAATGTTAACGGTATTTTCAATGAGTTTATCCATAGAGAGCAGATGAAATATACAATAGCAAATGGGATGAAAATTTATTATTATAAGTATTTTTTTAGTATGTGGGAGAAAAGATTCTATTTTAGAGGTGACAAGAGTGTTAGAGGTGACAGAATACAATAGAATTGTTAATGGAGATGAAGATATTAGGACAGCATAAAAAGCTAGGTAGTCAAGGCATATGATAATATAGTAGAACATTTTAGCCCAGAACAAAAACTCTGTAGACAACAAAATCTGTGTAGGAAAAACATAAAGAAACAAGGATGATGGATTGAAGGAATAGGAAAAGGTTAAAGAATTGAATTTTGTGATAAAGACAGAACAGATTTAGAATAAGTGATACAAGAGATGTAGAAAGATAGATGGTTTTAATTGGAAGAAAATTTCTTATTTCAGAATCATAGAGATAACACAAGTAAGATAATATTTTATGAGTGATTGTGGGTGCCTGAGGTAGAATTATAATAACAGTTAAGAGAGTTGAGAAGACCATGTTGGTTGTTTGAAGGTCCATCAATATGTATAATTAAGGTTGCTAACAAACTGTGCATACACTTTCCTTCAGTGTAACATGCTGTCTCCAGACAGTTGCTGTTTACTCTGGTCCAGAGAAGTGACTTCCCTTCCTGCAGAGAGCCGCGTCAAGCCTGGTGTAGAGCAGAGACTCTCTATCTCTGGAGTGCTGCCCTCTTTATCCTCCCAGAGAATGGGCGTGGCATAATGCAAGGGCTTCTGGGAAGAACCACTTGAACCAATGAACTTGCTCCTCCCAAGCACCCAAGCTCTTCCCCAAGAATTCACAAGTCAAACTCCCAGGAAAGGCTGGAACTAGAAAATTGTCAAGTACCGACTTAGCACTTAGTAAAAACCCAATATTTCATTATCTCATTAGCACTTAGTAAGAACATAACACTTCAGCAGTGTCTTTACTAGGCCTGTAACCCAAAGAGATCATAAAAAAGGAAAAAGAACCCACATATGCAAAAATGCTTATAGCATCCCTTTCTCTAGTGGCAAGGAACTGGAAACAATTGGAAAATGAGTGGATGATAATCAGCCGGAGAGTAGCTAAATAAGTTATTTTACATGAATATTATTATTATTCTAAAATAAGCAATAAGCAAAATGATTTCAGGGAGGCTTGGAGAAACTTAAAGGAACTGATGCTAAGTGAAGTGAGTAGAACCAGAAGAACATTGTACTCAACAACAGCAAAATTACACAATGGTCAATTCTGATGGATATGACTCTTCAATAGCAAGGTCATTCAGGCCAGTTCCAGTGGTCTTGTGATGAAGAGAGCCATATGCACCCAGAAAGAGGACTGTGGGAATTGAGTGTGGATCACAACATATTATTTTCACTCCTTTTGTTGTTGTTTTTTTGCATTTTGCTTTCTTTTTTTTTTTCCTTTTTGATATGATTTTTCTTATGTAGCATGATAATTGTGGAAATATGTATAGAAGAATTGCATGTTTAACATATATTGAATTATTTGCTATCTAGGGAAGCAAGTGGTGGGGGGAAGGGAGGGGAAAATTGTCAGACACAAAGTTTTGCAAAGGTGAATGTTAAAAATTTTCTATGCGTGTGTTTGAAAATAAAGAAAAAACTTATATAAAAACAAAAAAAAATTACAAATATTTATAATTAAGCTCCAAATTTAAAAGACAAAAACAAACAGTGGTTGGTTTGGCAAGATTATGATTCTGTCCTATATTTCCAGAGAAAGTGAATTTGTATAAAGAAGAAGAAAGAAGGTCTGTTTCAATAAATGTCTCCACATCACTTTTCCTTCTTTCTCTTTTTTGTGTAGTTCTACAATGGTTCTCTATAATCAAATTTGATATGAAAGACATGTTTCTTCTAAAATTGTTCTTTGAATTGCAATTCATAATCTGGATAATAAACTTCATATACTTTGGGTTTGCCAATATAGGCAGGCTAAAATCTCTTCAGTGAATATCTCAGCAGGTTCTGTGATGTTCCAATGCTTAATAAAATAATATTGTCTTTATGATGTCATAAGATATAGGAAGCCCTTTTTTAACGTAGGTTGAATGAAAGAATTCCTTTTGTCACAGTTAAGATTGTTGGTAAGATTACCTGTTGTATATTTAACTTTAAATGTATTTATAGAGTCAGTGAATAATATTTGTTGTAATATTTTTCACTAAATTTTATATAATATTGAAATATAATATACCTAATAAATGCTGTCCTTTATAGACTATATGATTCAATAGCATACTATCAAATATATCAATATAGATTTGATCTGCATCCATGAGTTAGATTATGTTATCAAAGGCAAATAATCATGCCCTTTAAAAAGAAAATAGCAAGGGCATCCAGTGTTACTCTTGCCAAAGTGTTCCTATGATGGATAAATAAGTGAGATTCAAATTTGCTGGCATTGGATGAGAGAGCTTCACAGGCTGAAATGTTAGATAATTTCATTACCACAAAGAAAGTAATTTAAAAATAGGTTTGAGAAGGAATGGGCCATAATCAGAAGTATTCATAAAATTAGAGTAAGCTGAAGCATTTACAGGACTCCATTATCACAAGGTATTGGGGTATAGAAAAGACTATACTTCAGTTTAAGTCAGCAAACTATATTTTCACCTTTCTAAACTGGATTTGACCTGATTAGATTATATATAGACAGCAGATAATAGTTCAAACAGTGTCCATTTTGGGGAGAGAAAAATAACAGTGACAGTAATCTACAACATTATTCTTTTTCAGTAGTAACAATGAAATAACCTTCTCACACATAGTAATATGTAAAGTCATGTATAAATTATATATTATATTGTTCCAAGTATGGGCTTTTCTGAATTTAGGTCACAGCATTAAAATAAAACTCTTTGAAAAGAAAAATAAATTGTAGGTATTCTTTGTATTTTGTTAGAGTAAGTCTCCTCTTCATAAAATAGATTACAAGGATTCCATGATTTAGGAGATGATATTTGGTAAGATTTTGTGGTAAAAAAAAAAAATCTTTACCAATGCCCACTTTTGACAGATGCATCCCTTCTGGACTGGTGCCCATGTAATAATAATTGCAATTATTAATAGTAATTATAATGATAGTTATATCTAGCCTTATGGTGAGTAAAGCATTATATATATATATTTATATAAATATTTATATTTATATAAATTTGAATTTGATCCTTACAATAACTCTTATAGGTCAGTGCTTTTTTTGTCCTCATTTTAAAGATAATGAAACTAAGATGCAGAAAGATTACTAGATATATCATAGGGTCTTGTAGATATTATTGCTAATGAAAAATTTAAATCAAGTAGATTTCAAGTCCAAAAACAAAATAAAACCACTAGGCTACTACACTGCAGTGTATCAGAGCTTGTAGATATAAAGCCTTGAACAAAATTGAAATCTTTCTAGCTTTCTAGAGAGGTTAGGGCCTCCCAAATCTTATAATTATCAAAGAAGGAATAAAAGAAGAAAGGTAGAGAAAGAAAGAAAGAAAGAAAGAAAGAAAGAAAGAAAGAAAGAAAGAAAGAAAGAAAGAAAGAAAGAAAGAAAGAAAGAAAGAAAGAAAGAAAGAAAGAAAGAAAGAAAAGAAAAGAAAAGAAAAGAAAAGAAAAGAAAAGAAAAGAAAAGAAAGAAAGAAAGAAAGAAAGAAAGAAAGAAAGAAAGAAAGAAAGAAAGAAAGAAAGAAAGAAAGAAAGAAAGAAAGAAAGAAAGAAAGAAAAAAGAGAAAGAAAGAAAAGAAAAGAAATCATCTCACTTCATTCTCTCAACAACTATACACTATTATTACCTATGTCTTACTGCTGAGTAATTTGGGGCAAATTGAGATTATATTACTTGTCTAGAATTATGTAACTGGTAAATATTTAAGGATGTATTTAAGTGCTTCCTGACTCCAGACCCAAAACTTCATTCACTATTCTAATATTATTAGTAGAGCTGTTCATCCATCTTGAGTTCAGCTCCTCATCCAACTCACATCTGGTTCCAAGAAGCTGGGCTATGCTCAATGGCCACACCCAGTAAAACTTTCTTGACATATATGTTAAAACAAATTCCAGTAGTGGAAACAAAACAAATTCCAGGCCTCAAATCCAGTAGTGTGTTAAAGGAATATCTACTCCAAATGTGTGAACATTTCCTCCACATAGGATGAATAGATGAAAACAGATTTGTTCCAATAGACATGAAGGGGGTTGAAGCAGACATTGTAGACTACTTAGCCCTTGGTCAGATATTAAAGATGCCAGGATCGGCCATTTTATTCCAAATTATCATCAGTAATCTTGACTTTTTCTTGTTACTGGATTTCAATTACTGGAAGAAAAAGGCTGATGACTTTGTGCAAATTTGAAACCAATTCACACAAGTCAATACATTGACTGTGATGTCATTGGTATTCTCTAAAATGAAGAACAAAAAACTACAACAACTGTAGCTATCTCAAAATATTGGGGATTGTGGGGGAGGTACAGAGATGAAAAGTACTAAGAAACTACCTTTGATTTGATTAAAATAAGAATATTTATTGTTATGAATAAGACAATAGTATGTATAGTTGGAAAGTATATGAAGGATAACTTACTCCAAAACATATCTTTCATAACACCAAAGTAACATGGACCTTGAGTAATAGATACCTGTTTCACATATCCAAATACTCTGAAGTGAAGTCCATTGACTTCACCTATACCACACTGCCTTGCTATTGTGATAATTCCTTTCTTTTCACTTCTTTTGTTGTCATTTACCTTCACAGAGTGCAATTATGCCTTTAAGAAGTTTACATTCTGCCTGATTGGTTCACTAATGATATATATGTTTCCAACTTTTCTTGCATCAATATCAATAACTTTCTATCCACTATTTATCTATCTATACATATCTATCTTTCTATGCATTTACCTCTATCTATCCATCCATCCACTTACCTACCTATCTCTATATCTCTCTCTTTCTTTTTATATATTTACCTCTATATATCTAGCTCTTTATATTTATCTATCTATATCTATATGCCTATAGATATATAGGCATGGAAAAATACAATAAATGTGTATATATATATATGTATATGTATATGTGCTTATATATACAAATATGTATATATGTCTGCGGGTATGTGCATATACATGTATATGTACACATATCTGTGTATTTGTTTATAAAACAACATCCTAGTCTTGATTGTCATGAGCCCTATCAATCAGAATGCCAGTCACTCCTTGGAATTCTCTCAGTAGTTTAGCTCTTAGTTATAAAAATAGGCAAGCAGCATAATAACATTGTTTCCTTTGGGAAAATCAGAAGTTAAACCAAATATTAGATGTCATCAACTTTCCATTAATATATTGGCAACAGATTTAAATTTTCTCATAGTCTTTGAGCCATGACATTTCCACTGTCAGAGCAGTCATCTGCAAAGTAGAAAATCATTGGCATAGATTATTATGGTCAAAGGTCTGCAGCCTCTGCAAATTGACACATTAAAGTAAATCAGAGCAAAGTAGTATTTGTATAGGGAAAACATTACTTCCAAATCTGGTAAAATCCATGTGAGGTGTATGTATGAGTGTGTTTGTGCATGGGAGAGTGTGTGTGTGTGTGTGTGTGTGTGTGTGTGTGTGCATGTGTGTTTGAGAGAAAAAGAGACAAAAAAGAGACAGAGACAGAGACTTATGAAGACATAATAACAATTAATATCATTACCCCAATCTTACAAATCAAGAAACTGAAGGCCAAAAATTGATAACAAAATATTATGAAGTATACAGATAAAGATCCCAAGCACTGAGATAGAAAGTTTAGCATTCACATAGCCTATGACTTCAAGAAAGAAATAATACATTATACTCCTTGTTGAACATTTGAGAAAACTAATAATACATACTGTGTTTGTTTTGAGAGAAAACAATTTTATTTATCATACATATGTATATATATATATATATATATATATATATATATATATATACATATATATATATATATATATATATATATATATATATATATAAAATCAGGATAGACTTTTAGAATGATAGACTTATGTTAAGTTTTAAATAACTAATAGGAGGTCTATAGAATAAGAAGTAAGAGAACATTAGGTGTTATAAGTATTACATGTAAGTGAATTGGTTAATGAATTCTGGGTGGGACAAAGGGAGATGACAAAAATATGAAATGAATGCAGAATGTAATGTTGTTCTAAGACTGGAAGACCTTGAGTGCCAGGTAGAGGACTTTTGACTTTAAACTAGGAGTAAAAAGGGAGTCACTAAAGATTCTTGAATTGAGCAGTGATATGATGTATAATACTCCAAAACGCTCCCATTTCCAACAATCCAAAACTGCCTTCACAGGTTCTTTCTATTAGTTTTTTCTTTCCACATTAGAACATAAGCTCCCTGAGAGGAGAGAATCTCCCCCATTCTGTTTATGTATATATATATATATATATATATATATATATATATATATATATATATATATATATATATATATATATATATATATATATACACCACATAGTGCTGGAACATAAAAATAAATTAATGCATGTTTTTTTTTAATTTGTTGTTTTGTTTTGTTTTTGTTTTTGTTTTGTTTTGTTTTGTTTTGTTTTTTTACTTAACCATCCATCCATCTAATATTTTCCCCATTAATTACATTAGAGTGAAATCTCATTAGTGAGGGTATTCCTTCCTATCATAAAGGTTAAAATTCATGCTTGACAGTCCTACTCAACTATTGTCTATTTCATTCTGTAAAACCTCCACAGGGTATTTACTCAACATCATCACATGGAGTAATGAATTATAGAGTTGATGTAATTCATCTCTTGTTTTTGATACATGAGAGCTCATCTTTCTTTGTGATGATACATTTATCTAATAGCATTCTTTATATCATTTCTTATGAGTAGTTCCTCATTTATAATGTCGTGTGGTCTGTTCAAACCTACAAACCTTTTCCAGTTGCCCTTTATGGGCCCTCAATTTCAATTATTTGAGTATTTTCATTCTCTAATGTAACTTATACATGTAAATCATAATTATTTAATAATATAATTTTAATGGCCAGAATATTTGTATCGTGATTTGGGAAAACCATTTGAAGGATATGTCTAGGATTCCATATTTCCACAATGCTTTTTACCAAGAGAGTGGCTCACTTAGATGGTTATATTTTTCAGATTAAATTCTTCAAAAGGCTGTGCATGTGACTACAGCATGTAAATAACCTACTACTGCTTTCTGATTATTGATGAGATTTTAAGTGTAAGTGGATTGAATTTACTATTGAATTATGATGATTCAAGTTGGCAGTCAGTCACACAGAAGCAATAGTAGAAATTTCAATAAGAAAAGAATTAGCAGATGGATTGATAACATACTGAACTTATGAATGCAGATAAATAGCAATGGAGGTAGAAGAAATGTGGTAATACAATCTGTATCTGATCTATATATTTTTAATTTTCAGTGCCTAAGAGGGAAATTATCGCTAGTTGTGGCATTGAGATGAAAATTAGATAACCTCTTTCTTCAGCTACTGGTTTCTAATACACTTCCATTAATTAACTAAGGTATTCTCTAAATATGTTAGTAAATAGGGAAGTATTGAATGGATGTTGGAATTGCATTATTTTTTTCAGTAGAAGTAGGGAAGAAGAAAGCCAACAAAGCATGGGTGCTTTTTATTTCTTCATATTTACCTTGCATTCTATTTCATTTAAGCATCCTTAGTTTTCACTTCACTTGCCATTTGGTTTAGTATGGCCAAAAGTCATTTAATGAGGGCTCCAAATTATGTATTTAGATGGATGCTGAAAAGAAGAGCACACTGAACATGAAAAGGAGAAATAGTTACAAAAATAATGCTGCAAATTTTGAGGGACCTGTACTACATACCGATTATATGTGTGAATTGTACTGTTAATTTTATAGATTTGATAATATATACATATATGCAAAGAGAGAGAGACAGAGAGAGACAGAGAGAAGAGAGAGAGAGGCAGAGAGGAGAGAGAGAGAGAGAGAGAGAGAGAGAGAGAGAGAGAGAGAGAGAGAGAGAGAGAGAGAGAGAGAGGAGAGAATGAGGAGGGGAAGGATGGGAGGGAGGGAGGGATGAAGGGAGGGAGAGACAGAGACACAGAGACATTTCTTTTCTCCTTGACAGAATATTAATCCATGTGTCTCATTTGTCATGATGATCTGAGTAGAGGAGATAAGTCTTATCTTTATTCCACTCTCATAATACATTAGTTAATTGAAGTTTCCTAGCTAGATAGTGGTCACAGAACAGTATGATAAAAACCCCAAATGCAGGTTTTTGTTCACTTTTTTATTTCTTTGTTTAATCTTTTTTCTTTTATTTGACTCAATATGTGGCAGTAGAAAATATGTTTACTGAATAACAGTTCACAGAGAATTGCAGAAAAAAAATAAGAGAAAGGAAATAAAGCAATCCTCACTTTAATACTGAAGAAATATCCAGACTAGTAGATATTGGAATGTTTTCCCATTGCTTTCCAAAAAAATAAATAAATAAAAACAAAAACCTATAGAAAGCCTATAAATTCCACAGCAGCTAAACTAAAAGGAGCATTAGAGAACATGAAGACACATAGAATAAACTTTCAAATAGGCTTTTGTGTATTCAACTAAAAAGTAGAGGGAAAAAATGCAAGGACATGTTTTCAAGTTTTAGGATGTGTTTCTTTTTTTTTCCCACTTTCTAGCTCAGAAGCTTGATGATGTTAAAAGTAGAAGCAAACAGTATATAATATGACTTCCCTTCTATTGTGTGAGTCACTTTGAAATAGCCCAGAGCAAACAAATAAACAAACATAACTCTGAGAAAAATGGATCCAAAAAGAATAGGCAAGCAAAGAATTGTGCAAACCTTGCCAGACATATGTAGATTTTTTGTTTGTTTGTTTGCTTATGGTTTTCTTGAGGAAAAAAAAATTCACCATGCTCTACTTTATCAAGCCAAAAATGTTACAAATAGTCTGGAACATTAATATATGTAACAGGTATTAAGTATTCAGTTGATGACTATGACATGAATTTTAAAAACCTAATCTAAGTAAATGCCATATATATTTTGATAGTGATCAGATTTTCCATAATAAGAAGGTTATTACTTAGTTACAATAAACACTATACACTACTCAACCACTCAGTCAACTCTCTCTCTCTCTCTCTCTCTCTCTCTCTCTCTCTCTCTCTCTCTCTCTCTCTCTCTCTCTCTTCATATATATATATATATATATATATATATATATATAAATTTCCCCACTGTAAGTTATTGATGGTCTCCTTACTTTTCTGCGATATAGAATATTTCTATCTCTACGGACTTCTGCACCCCAAGGCCAGTGATTCTTTCTCTCCTTGCTTCTACTTGTGTGTATGTGTGTGTGTGTGTGTGTGTGTGTGTGTGTGTGTGTGCACGCTGAGGCAATTGGGGTTAAGTGACTTGGACAGGGTCACACAGCTAGAAAATATTAAGTGTCTGAGACCAGATCTGAACTCAGGTCCTCCTGATTTCAGGGTTTTCTACTTTGTTGAATCAGTAGTTGATTTAAATGTTAAGTTCAGGTGCTACCTCTGACTTGAGGTGTTTATTTATAGTATTTACTTTACATTTACTGAACATTCATTTAATCTTCCTGAAAGAAAGTTCCCTGAAGGAAGAAATTGTTAAACTTTTGTCCTTGTGTTTCCAACATTAAACATTAATCACAATGCCCTATATTATAGTTCTTCTTGATCTTAAATGAATTTAATGAAAATACTACTGACCTATTATCATTAGTATAATTATATATTGTCTTATTCTGGAATTCCAAAACAGAGATGAAAGGTAGGAGTACCATAAATTGAAACAGTGATATGAAATTATACATATATATATATATGGATTTTCTAACATTATATATATGTATATACATATATACACACACATATATGTTAGAAAATCCATAGTAAAAATATGAATGAAATTTTTCTGCATAGTTCCCATAATTGATGGACTCAACAATATATTCAAAATAGTTTGTATATTACCTCCATTCCACTGCATACAAATAATTTAAAATAAAATTTAAATTTTATTTAAAATTTCATTTCAATTTTATTAAGATATTTAGTTGTAAAGTATGGGCTAGCTCCCTGTAGGGCCTCAGGATTGGCCAGGGTCAGGATAAATCAAAGCCGTTGGTAAAAGGAAAGAGAAATGAAAGAGGTAGGTAAGCTGCCACATGGCTTCCCAAAGATGTACCCTGGATTCTGGAGCTAGGAGTCTCCAGCCTCTCTCCTCCTCCTCCTGCTGCCAAGTGACTCTTGACTCCTCTCCCCCCACGCTCCAATCCTTGCCTACTATTATCTCACCACCAAACATTCAGCAAGCACCAATGGTGAGGAGAGCCATCATCCAAATATATGCTAATAGAGGCATTATCTCACATCAAATAGGTAGCCTTAAGTGCTCTCTTGTCTGATTCAGAGTTTCAGCCCTCTACATATCCTGCTTCTTTTTTTTGTTTTGTTTTGTTTTTTTTTTTGTTGTTGTTGTTGTTGAGGCTGGGGTTAAGTGACTTGCCCAGGGTCACACAGCTAGGAAGCATTAAGTATCTGAGATAAGATTTCAACTCAGGTCCTCCTGAATTCAGGGCTGGTGCTCTACTTCTTTTTGCTTTAAAAGGAAGGTGCTCACACCCTCCCTAACTTCTCAGGAAGAGAAATGAAAAACACCAAATGGAAGTGGGGAATCAAGCCAGATATTGTTAGCGGGTTTCTGGGCTGAAGGATCTTACTAGAAACACGTATGCACAAACCCATCAGCATGGGAGGTATTACACAAGCACATAGCAAAAAAGCAAAGGCTAGCAGTGCAGGCTCAATGTGGTGTAACAAACATGAATTGTACATGCAAGTAGTGATATCACAAACAATATGAATCAACATGGTGTTGTAAAAGATTTCCAGAAATCCTAGAAGGAGGGTATGTAAGTAATACTATCACATATGCCTTCTTCAGCAACCAAGAGATAATCCAAAACCAATCTATTGTCCATTACTTCTCATTACTTATCATAGGGAATCCAATAATCCCGGCAAGCTTTTGAAGTCTTGCAACAGTCTTATCATTTCTCAGAAAGTCCAATGATTCCTGAGAGTTTTGAAGTCCTACATCAAACTCATTAACAATTTTTGATGTCTGTGAGTCAATTGCCATAACTGCCATGCTCTTTCAGTGGTGGGCACAGTCAGCAATGGAACCACCAGATGTTTCTTGGGTCTTCTCCTTTGTTCCAAGGGTCTGTTCCATTTCTCTCTGATGGACAAGGCAAATACGGCTTGTTGGCATCCATCTGATTCCTTCTCTATCTGTATAGATACAAGCAAACTTTCTCCGTCAAGAAGTTAACCTATCTAGTCCCTTCCATTCACCATTTTCTGGGTCTCTCCACATTACCTGGGGATTATCTAAAGATAGTGGAGCTGCTAGCACTGGACAATGCCCTTTGAGTGAGTAATAAAACCTGTTTGCCAGAGCCAGAGCATCTTTATCAAAAATCAAGAAGTTAAAAGTTCTCTATGGTTATTTGTTGCTCCAGCTTTTTTTTTTTGTTTTTGGAGGAGCATCTTGATGTCTCTGTTTCTCCTCTCTACTATTGCCTGTCCTTGAGGATTAAAGGGTATGCCAGTATTGGGTAAAATCTTATACTATGCACAAAAGTGTACAAAATGTTTAGAAGTATATGTAAGTCCATTATCTGTTTGTATTGCTTGTGGCACATCCTTGATAGCAAAAGCTTGTATGTGACCACTTGGGCTGTCTCTTTTGCTGCTGGTATTGCAAATGTAAATCCTGAAAAGGTGTCCACTATAGCAGGAATAAAGACAGAAGTAAAAACGATTTATAATGGGTCACATCCATTTGCCAAATTTCATTCGGTCTCAAACCATGAGAGTTCTTCCCTGGAGGGGGTATAGGAGCATGGAAAGGAAAGGAAGCTGTAAAGGCTTTTACTATGCTCTTAGCTTCCTCTTTTGTTATCCCAAATTCCAAACACAAAGCCCCAGCAGCCTGATGATATTTAGAATGAGTTCTAGGGCTGCCTGAAATAAAGAAGTATTGGTTAACATGGTTAGAAGGTGATTTGCCTTTGAATTTCCATCAAAAATAGGACCTGGAAGTCCAATATGTGAATTGACATGAATGCTTTCTCACTTGCTCTTGGAGTTCCTTAAAGAGCTGATATATATTGGAAGCTGCAAATTTTATTTGGGGTGTGGCAATTCTTTGTACCATACCTACTGAATAGGCTGAATCAGATATTATATTTATATCTCCTGGATAATAAATAAGAGCTTTGAATGATTGCATACAATTCAGTATGCTGAGTGGACTGAAAAGGAATTCTGACTACTTTCTTTATAGTTAAATCACGATAGTATATAGCACAAATGTTATGTTTGGATGCGTCTGTAAAGATAGTTTGTCCTTTATGAAGAATTTTATTTTTAATTAATTAATTAATTTTTACCAAAAAAATTTATGCATAGGTAATTTTTCAGCATTGACAATTGCAAAACCTATTGTTCCAAGTTTTTCCCTCCTTCCCCCCACCCTTCTCCCAGATGGCAGGTATATATATACATGTCCAAAATGTTATTTTGCTGTACAAAAAGAATTGGACTTTGAAACAGTGTACAATTAGCCTGTGAAGAAAATAAAAAATTTAGGCAGACAAAAATATAGGGATTGGTAATTTTATGTAGTGGTTCATAGTCATCTCCCAGGGTTCTTTCATTGGTTGTAGGTGGTACAATTCATTACTGCTCTATTTGGTTCATCTCATTGTTGAAGATGTCCATGTACATCACAATTGATCATCACATAGTATTGTTGTTGAAGTATATAATGATCTCCTTGTACTGCTCATTTCATTCAGCATCAGTACATGTAATTCTCTCCAGGCCTTTCTGAAATCATCCTCTTGGTCATTTCTTATAGAACAATAATATTCCATAATATTCATATACCACCATTTATTCAGCCATTCTCCAATTGATGGGCATCCACTCAGTTTCCAGTTTTTGGCCATTACAAATATATATACACATGTATATAGACATATGCATACATTTGTATGATATACATATATGCATATTTTTACTTTACAACTTAAAATAATGTAATTGAGGCTCTAAGTATAAAACAGGGATACTTCCACATAAAAACACATGCTCAATCAAAAAATAATCTTTCTTAGCCCTCTTGTCATATCTCCTTTATAAAAGAAGTCACAATTGAAAGAGAATTTAAAGGGTAATAACAAAGGTTTCTGGATTCCCCAAAACTTGGCTAATCTTACTCTCACAGTTTCTAGTCTTGCTCAGTTATTTTGTTTTGTTAACAATGTCTGCTGAGCCCTGATGATTCCTGGTAACTGAAATTTGCTGTTAACTGAACTGTGGGAAATACTAGTGTTTGTAGCTAATGCACTCTCAAAGCTGCACAGTAGGAACACAGCGGGTGCAAAGTAAAAGCAATAATAAAAAATTGAACAAGCCTTAAGTGCTATGATTATTACAGTGGGCCAGTTTGTATCTGCCCTTTAGAAAGTCAACTTCTTGATTTCCCTGCATCTGAAAGTATTGATAGGAATATTATCCTCATGTTTTCTTTCCTAGTGATGGAAACTACACAGACTATAACAATAGCAATCAATTTGTGGAAATTTAAGGGACTGGTCAAGGAATTGTGGATTTTTAAATATAGGAAAACAATTATCTATCGACCTTGGGAAGATTCTTTCAAGTACTTTGTAAATGTCCCAAAATATTAAAATAGAATTAGTCCTACAATCTTTATGTCAATTTTACTATTTTTATAGATTTATCCTTAAAATATTCTTGAAAATAATTTTCATTTTACATATAAAAACCAGAAAAAAATGAAATTTATCTAGTAATACATCAGGATCAAAACTGAGATCACTTAAATTCCTTCAATTCTACAAAAATTTAACCTACAACTTAATATATGATCTGGATGCATGATTTAAGAGAGAAAAATTATGGGAGCATCTTCTCTCAGTGAAGACATGCTCCTCCCATTTAGCTTATTATCTTTTTAATCTTGAGTCCTTAAGTGACTTGACAATGATCACATGTTCTTCACATATCAGAACCCTGATATGGCTTCCAGTTTTTTTTTGTTTTTTTTTTGTGTGTGTGTGTGTGTGTGTGTGTGTGTGTGTGTATATACATACATATTATATATATATATATACATATTATATATACATATAATATATATATAAAAATATATATATACACACACACACATCTATAGGCTTAGACTCAGTATAAGATATAAGTATATCTTATACCAAATAGCCTCTTAATTTTCCAATTAATTCATGTTTATTGAATTAATACATTTTATTTAGTGATTATTTTTAGTTATGACCAACATTTTATTGAACTCATTTGCAGTTTACTTGGAAAATATATTGATGTAGTTTGCTATTTCTTTCACCAGCTCATTTTACAGATGAGGAAATTAACGTAAAATGATTAAGTAACTTGTTTGGGATCAAATTGTTAATAAGAGTCTGAGCCCAGATTTAAACTTAGGAAAAGGAGTTTTCTTAACTCCAGGGCCATCTTTCCATCTTTTGCACCACCTAACTGCCCCATTCAATTGTTATAAGGTCTCCTATATCCTAATTTAATTCCTAAGGTACTATTATGATCACATCACTGCTTTATTCAAAAACTTAGTGGTTCCCCTTTGTCAAGTGAATTTAGCATGTAAAACTTTCTAAAATTTGCCCTAAAACTACTTGATTGGCTTTATTTTATATGATACTCTGTGTTCTACCTTCTAGTCAGATTAGAGTTTCCACTATATCCCTTATCTTATATACACCCAATTTTTTTTTTTGTCGCTATGCTCTTGTACTTCATTATGCCTGGAATACTATCTTCTTTCCACATTCTTATCGATTAAAATTCCCCCTTTACAATATTCCCCAAGATATGATTCAGGTTTTGCCTCTTTCATGAAACCTTCAATAATATATTTACCTAAAAATTATTTCTATCATCTCATTTGTGTGTGTGTGTGTGTTTTGCTGAGACTTCTACCATTGCTATTGCATATTTTACCTTTGTTTCATGACAGTTGTTGTTAATATGTAGAGTATTCTCCAGACTAGGGCTTTTAAAGTTTTGTTTTGTTTTTTTCCTACTTGTGACCCTTTCTGAAATTTTTTATATGATTCCAGGATTATAATTATTCAAAATAAGTATACAAATCAAAAAGTTACTTATAATAAATCATAATTTCATGACCTCACATTCAGTTACAAGACTTCTACATTGAGTTACAAACTATACTTTAAGAATTTGGGAACTACTCTATAACCTACTTGAGGAAAAGGGCTATGTGATTTTGTTTTCCACTTTGGGATTCCTATTGCCTAGAAATGGTATTTGTGTATAAGAAGACTCAAATAATTGTTGAATGGAATAATACAATTTTACAAGTTTCTTGATTACATTGAAATTATATAAATATGAATTTTATGGGAATAGGAAAAAAGATCCAAATGCATTCTATATTTAAACTTCCTTGCCAACAAGTAAGGCCGCAAAGACATTATCTTTTGACACAATTTAAGAATATAATCTCTTAATTTAATTCCACTGCATTCCATAGTTAAATACAGAAAGAGACCTGAAAGGAAACTAAGTGGACAAAAAGTTTTGGTTTATTCTTATATATTTTAATCTATTGTGTCACAAAACCAGATTATGTTTTATAGTCTTATAGACAACTCGAATGCTGTATGAAAAAGACATTCTCTCCATTCCCTCATGAACAATTTTGAAACAGTAATGACATATAACATAAATATAAAGTAAATATATTTGGAGGGTCACACATACTTTATAATCATAGATGACAAGAATAAAAAGGTCGTTTAATTATAATTTTACTTTAATTTCACAGGAAACAGGCACATAGATATAATGGGCGGTACTCAAGGTCACATGCTACTTAATGACAAAGATGAGATTATCATTTAGATTTTTAATTCTTACTCTATTCTAATGTATAAAATATACAAAAGAAGTTATGGTTAAAATTACAGAAATTGATCCCAAATATACAAGAAGAGGGCACTTCTTTATATCTCCTTTTTTGGAACAAGTTTAGTTAATACAGTTTTAAAGTACTAAGTTTCCTATATTTTGTTGTTATTCTGTATGCTTATATTATTATAATTATATATATATATATATATATGTATATATGTGTATTGCTTCTGCTGCCTTTAATTTATATTAGTTAATATTCATTCTATGTATTCTTTTGTACTTTTAAAATTTTTTTACTGTCCTTTTAAAATGTGTTCTTTGCAGGGCTGAGAGGCAGTAACTATGTAACTGAATAAAGAATATTGGGGTTTTTTCATTTGTTTGTTGTGTTTTTTTGTCATTATATATTTTTTTATTCTTTTCTTTATTTTTCCTTTTAAGAAATGATTCTCTGCGAATGGAGAAATGTGTTTTGGTAAAAGGAGATTATGTACAAAACAAGAGATATCTATAACATGTATATTTAAAAGAGGCAGGGAATAAGAAGAAAGTTTGACTAAGTGTGTTAGCTGGGAACCTTGAAGAAAAACACAATAAAAATAAGAGATGTTGAAACTTTATCTAAAAGTAGGAAAAAAACAAGATCTAGAGATCATAGTGAAGAACAATTATTATTCCAAGTGATTAAGAAACAATTATAGTACAGTGATGCACAAATAGAAGAGTAATAATATAATGTGCTAATCAGTCCATTATTCTCAGTAGTGGTCAGACCTCTATTAGAATAATGTGTTCAGTTCTGGGTTCAGTGAGTAAAGAGGCATGTGGTCAATTTGGAGAGTGTTCAGTTGAAAGCCACAAAAATAATTAAAATGCTGGAAAATATGGCCTCAGAGGAAAGGTTAGAAAAACTTCGCTTATTCAACCTCAAAGAGGATGCTGAAGAGAAATTTGATCATAGTGTCCAAAAATATTAAGGACTTTTACATGAGGGATGATAACCAGATATATTGCCCATTTCTAGTGGGGATAGACATTGTGAAACAATTAAATTGTATCATGTAGGAATTAAGTTAGCTAAAACGAAATGTTTCCTGATGAAGAGAATTATTAAATAAATATTTTCTGATGAATATAGTATAGCCATTTTCTAAGAGTTTGAAAAATTGTTGATAAATGCTCTTATTTTTGGAATTATTTATATACAATCATGTCTATCCGGGAAGGCATAAATAAGATAATAAAACTCCCCTTCACAATCTAAATTCAGTCTTCTTGTATAAGAAAAAATATTTGGGAGGAGGGTCTTTCTCATTTCATGGCAAAGTATTGGGATAGTTTACTACAAATTTATCAATTTGGTACTGGCCAAAAAAATAATACAACATATATCCAGCTGTCTATAGGGTCATATTTAAAAGAGATAGACACATTTAAAGGAGGAAAGGACTAAAGAAGACAGATTTATAAGCATGCTGGAAGAGTTAAATTTACTTAAAATCCTTAAATTTGTAAATTTCCTCTTTGATCATTATTGAAATTCCCTGTATTTTGATTTCCTTATAGTCCTTAGTAACAAAATTATTTTAAACCTTGTAAAAGTCAACTTTTAGGAAACATATAGGGAAAGGTCTATGGGACTACACAAGGACTGAGTGAATTGGACTCAGAGACTGGGACACCAGGCATAGCATGACTTTTACACTGTTCTATTCAGGCCTAGATCTCCCTATTTCTCTCTTTTTAAAAGCATGTTTTCACTCTAGCTCTCTGATTTTCATATTCTTCGCATTATTCTTCACATGACTCTGACTCTCTGGTCACCCTTTTCCATGCTGATTAATCCTTCTGAAAGCCCTCCTAACAAGCTAAGAATTACTCTGTCCTAAATTATTTCCCCTATATGTTTGCCATAGTGCTGGTACTTTTCACCAGTAGAATTAATTACTACTGGTTACTAATTACCAGTAGTAATTACTGGTTTATTACCAGTAATAAAGATAAGGGGTTTTGAGTCATAACTTGTTTTAGGCTTGATGTTACCTTAGAGAAATAACTAGTAACTACAAACCATATTTAACTAGTTGCAATATTTACAAGGATTGTTTTATTTGGTTAATCATCCATAGTTATATATTTTTATGTAGAACAGAAGGAAATTGGACATAAAACAGCAAGGTTGTGGTGTTAGATGATGCTCCACTATGGAATTTGGGACAGCCAAGAAACCTACCTAGCAAGGGGACTTCAGTTACATTTTCCAGAGATGGAGGAGATGAGTAGAGATGAAGGACAGACCAGAAGAATAAGTAAATAGTAAACTTTGTTTACTTTCAAATTTTGTCTTGTGCCTTTTTTATATCTTTTTTACTGCCTCTAGCTTTTTTTCCTAATGAAGTATATTTCCTTTCCCTGGTGCATCTACTTTAAAAGTGCCATGAAAAACATAAACTCATATAGTTTACAGAATACTCAAAAAGCATAAAAAACTATTCCCTGAATCCCCAAAGATGAAAAGAGATCTAGAATATTGATTGCCCTACAGTGACATCCCATCACTAGGCCATTTTTACTTTAGGCAAAGGCCTGAGTAATCAGACATATCTCAAACCAAACCTATTCTTTAGGAGCAGAGGTTTTGACACTCAGAATAGACATCGAACTATTGCTCAAAAGGAGAATTGGAAAATGCCTTCACTCCCCCAACAAATTGTTGCCCCAAGTCTATGTCTTCAATTCTTTGCAGCCTAAAGAAAAAAAATCTTTTTAAAAATTATTTTTAAAACTCATCCTTGCTTCCAGATCTTGTCAACTACTTTCATCTGCTTTTTCTTTTAAAATATTCTGACAAGCTCATCCTCTCCAACACCATCCTTGTTGGCAGTACATGGGTTTTTCTGAGATGGTAATGTGGTTCCACTACCAGAATTTTCTCATAGCATCTTACTATTATTTTAAAATGTTGAATCCAAAAAAATTGTATTCAATATAAGGAATTTTCTGCCATGTATTATGCATATATGCATATATTGTATTATGTGTACATTACAATAGTGGAGAATGATAAGTTCCTCTGATAAAATCTTTTTTTTTTTTTCACATTCTGACAAAAGAGTGTTGAGATGAAAAGCTGGTGATGCAGAAAATGTTAAGACTATAAACAATTTTTTCCTTTTCCACCACTTCAACATCATCCAGTTATTTTAACATCTCCGTCGTTTTTCCAGGTAGCCAGTGAAACATACCCACCTCTATTCAACAACAACAAAAAAAAAATTGCTGTTCACCATAGAAAAGAATCAGAGAACTAAGAACAATTTACAAGGCATGCATATTAATTCTGAAAGCAGAACAAAATAACCCCCAAATGGCAGGAAAATAATTAAATATGAGAAGCAGGAAAAGAAACAAATATACCGAGAAAAATAAAAATACCTTATAGTTAAATTGGCAGAAATAACTGCTTAGCAGATAAGGCAAAATATGTCAGCTGTACTAATAAAAATGAAAACTCACAAGAAAAATACATTTTAGGAGAAAAAGATTCAGAATAGGTAGTTAGCAATAATGATTACAACTTTTCATCACAACTTCCATTTCTTAAAACATGTTGGTTAAATTAGAAAACGAATTGAAGCAAATGTAAGGGCTATTTCTTTCTTTACAATTAGCATGGAAGACTTTATAAAACTCTTAACTTAGAGCAGTTCAGGTGGTCTAGAGCCTAAATTGTATAGAATTAAAAGCATCAACTCAGGCATATATAACAGGGACAAAGGAGACAGCTTTAACTTGAAGTATGTGATTTAAAAAAAAAAAAACATATCTTTTTCACCCACGTATTTTATTTTATTTATATAATAATATTTTTCTGAGAACAGGATTCATAGATCACCAAAGGTGTCCATAACACCAAAAATTAAAGAATTCCTGGCCAAGAATTATTCATATTTTTTCGTGTCTCTCTGATTCTGCTGCTCAACATGAACAAATAATTTTAAACTTTCACATTCTTCAGGAAAATAGAAAAGCTGAAAGTCTTCAATTGATTATAACAATGGTTAATCTATTAGTTTCCATATCTATTAATATGCTCAGTTAAAAGCACATTACCCAGAAGTTTATAGTGTATTTTTCATAACAGTGCTTTGAGATAATTATTATATTTTATACTTTAAGAAATAAATAAACTGAATTTCAGAAAGATTAAATCATTTGCACAGTCACATCACTAGTGATTATTCTAATTAGCACTGAAATTGAGGATTTCTAAATTTAAGTTCAGGATTCAGGACAACACCATGAAAAATGACTGTGCAATGAAATTTCTCATGTAATACAAAATATAATACACAATTTAAGATTATGTACCTGGTATTGCAACTGTAAGGAGAAATATGGACATTTCAATAAGAGCTAAAAATATTTTATTTAATAAGATAAATGCCACAGCTGATACTGGTATACTGGTATCAGTCCTTTCAATTTTTGCAAGATTTTGAATACAACCTGAAATAATAGTTAATAATCATCAAAACTTCTCATTGCCTTTCAGTCTTTTCATTTCTTTGTTCCTTTTTGTGTCTACTTCGTGTAACTTAGTGTGCTAACAATCTAGTATATACAATCATCAATTTTTGATGAATACAGGCTTCTTCATGTCTGAAAAGAGAGTGGATTAAAGAAATTATCTGAGTTGTAATGTTATATTTCAGAAGTTAGGGCTAGACCTTCCACAACAGAGCTCATTTCTCCCTAGGGAAAGGATAACTGGAATGATGCATCAGAATATGCCAAACATGCCAACTCTAATGATATCAGCTGCCTTTCACCTGGATATTTTGTAAGTCATGTGGGCAGATATGTTGAGAAATTTTAGAAGCTACGAGTGATAACTGTCTTGGTGGTAACATATTAGGAGTTACCTTGTAGCTGACTATAAGGAGAGTCAAGTGATATTTAGAATTCAGAAGCTGAGAGATGGAAAAACACTTGAAGGAATAGTACTTATGATGAACTGATACTGATACTGATGATGAAGGGAAGTCATTTCCTAGGGATGATTATAAGACTGAGTTCTTTGTAATTCATGCAATATTTGTAGCAGAAGAGCAAAATGCAAATTTAAGGCAGGAGACACAATATATTAATGAATTTAAGTTACTATAAATTTGTGAGGAGATAATATGAAAATACCACCATTATTTAAGGGAACTAAATAGTTATATGAAAATGACTAATGCTGCCTAATAAATGCTAAAAGGAAATGAAGAGATGATTCTCAAGCAAAGAAATGCAAGTTTAAACAAACACATTTAAAAAATAACTCGTCATGAATCATAAAAGAAAATTTGGAAGTTCTACCTCTTAAATATTAGACTGGCAAAGGACCAAAAATTAAAACAAAACAAAACAAAACAAAACAAACAAAAAAATCAAACTTAAAAAGTTTGTGGGAGATGAGACATACTGTTGGTAGAGATGTGAAATCATCTAAGTACTCTGGAAAGTAATTTGGATCCATAATCAAAATGTCAATAAACTATCAATATCCTTTGGTGTACAAATACCACCTCCAGACCTATGTTCCAAGAAGGCCAGAGAACAAGACAAAAACACCAGAGGTATGAACCTTTGTAAAAGTGTTTTTAGTTATGGCAAAGAACTGACAACTAATCAGGTGGTCAATGGTTGCCACATAGTTGAACAAACTGTAGCATATACATATAAGGAAATGTTATTTTGCCATAAGAATGATGAATATAATGATTTGAGTGAAACCTAGAAAAATGTATGTGACTTCATGTATATTGAAATGAGCAAAAGCAAGAGAACAACTTATGGAATAAAGAAGTCAGAAAAATGACAACTTTGAACTCCTTCAGAGCATTGAACAAAACCATGATAAATTATGAAACTAAAAGACTTATCATAAAGCATACCTCATATCAGTTTGTGGAAAAATTTAAAGTAATATTTTTAGAATGAGGCATATGTTTTAAAACATGACCAATGTGTTTATTTGTTCTGATTAATTTGTTCTTCTGGAAAATTTTTGTTTTTGTTTTATAGAACTGGCAGGTAATAGTATTGTCATTTTCCCCCAAAGAAATAAAAGTAGAAATTAATATGTGTTTAGCAAAGAAATTAGCTCTTAAGGTTCAAATTCATTTTATGAATTTTATGAATGAGAGAGAAAATATAGTTTTATTAAACATATTAGAAATGATTTAAGGGAAGAGTAAAATAGCCTGAAGCTGGTATAACTTGAATAAAACTATTCTGTAGTCCATATAAGTCACTAGAACAAATAATTTCAGGTGAGCCAGTTAAAAGTTAAATAACAAGTGGGAAGGAAGAACTGCTGCAAATATAGAGAGCTGGCCATTTGAGAATGAGGTAAAAGTATTCTTGCCTGAGGACAAAGTCCATCAGAAATTGAAGGGAGAAGTTTGTGAAGACAGACACTCATTTACTGCCAGAACTACCTTGTCAGTAAAGAAACTTTACATACCCATGAGTAAAGAGGGGCAGATTTGATAGAAAAAAGAAAGAAAAGAAAAAAAAAAAGAAAACTTTAATTCATTCTAAAAAAATTACACCTTAATCCACCATGGTAATGTCAGAGCTCTGAGTAAAAGTATGATGCATTGTAATGCTCTTCTATTTGCTTGGCAGAGAGATCAATAGAAGGCATATAGTTCTGGAGTACTAGTTGTGATAATGTTTATGGTACACCATCAATAAAACATTCCCTATATTAGATATAATATGGATTTATATAATCTCTTTAAGCAGGAACTCTCATCAATTACAGGGATTTTCAGAAGATTTGCAACCTTGATTAAACACACATGAACTTAGATTGCTTTGAATTTTGAGAATCACAAGATGTATTTATGAAGGCAAGAGAAAAACAGTTGTTTTCCCTTGAAACTGATTGTTCTATCAATCTCATGGAAGCATCACCTCCATATATGTAAATTTCTTCTGCTTTTCTATGAACATCTCAGGGATATATCCAGCAAAAGAAGAAGAGATTTATTTGCCCATCTTGATTGCTTCTATTCTTTGAAGTTAAGATGAACAGAAAGGGATAGGTAAGTGCCTCATTTGATTAAAAGATGTTCTATAAATAACTGACTTTTACTTACTACCTTGTATATTAGTCATTCTGAAAAGAATCAAAATGACTTGCTTTCATAACAAACTGGATTATAATATTGTTTTAAAAAAGAAAGAAAACCTAGCCTAGAAAGATGGGAAGACATTTTTGATGAATAATTAGCTAATAGGAATATGTACAAGATTTTTCATCCTTCATATTTTTCAAATCATGAGAAAGCACATACCTACTATTGAAAGCTGTTTGTAGCAGCATGGGTTTTTTATTTTTGTTGCTGTTATTGTGTTAGATGAATATGATTATTTTATAAATATTAAGGAAAATTTATGGGACTTATTTTTCAGAATTATTATATATAGAATATGTTATATTACATTATGCATATATTATACACATTAAACAGACAGATAGACACACTATATATATGCATATACACACACACACACACGCCTTAGAAGACATACATCTTAATCCTTAACAAGTATTACTCTATGAGGGAAAATTCATTCTTTCTTAAGAGAGTCTAATACACTTTCTATTGTTCTACTTGTTAAGAACAATATTTTCCCCTTTTCCTTATATCAATCACAAAATAGTTACTTTAAAATCTCTATACACTGTTTCTAGTTATGCTATCTGGGAAAAGCAAAATAAATATATTCTCTATTTCATAGGATAGTACTTGACAGAAATTATCATGTTGCATTTAGCTTATCTTTTCTCTTTGTTTTTCTGAGGATGAAGTAAAGATGGCAGAGTAAAGCCAGAAAGCTACTTTATCTCTCCCAGTTTCTATCAAAAAGCATATGAAACCAAGCATCCAATTGATGTCTGATGGAATGAAATCATTCTTCAGCTCAAAATAGATTGGGCGGACTTCAAGAAAGGTCAGTCTCACTGGACAAAAAGGGTGTTCATCCAAGCTCAGATGTACTCTGGGAAAAGCAGTAAGAGGATCTTAATCATAGAAAATTAGCAAATAAGATACTCAGTCATGACTCACTAGAGGAGCAAATCAGTGGGACAGTCTCCAGTCCCAGCTCAGAAGGCAAACTCTGGGAAACCAGGCTGTTTCCTGAAAAGAACAGAGAAAGTCATCCCCTGCAAACATAAGGGGGCCCTGTTCTCAAAGCCAAGTCTTAGAACTATAAAGGAAATTTGAGACAATGCCTCCTTTATCCTAGGAGTAGATCTCAACCATAAATGTTAAAAAAAAAAGATGATATACTAAAGGAAAAAGAAAGAAAATTAGCAAGAAACAAAAAAATAACCTTGATCATAGAAGGCTGCTATGATGACAAGGCAGACTAATACGTCAACTCAGAGAAAAACAATATGTCCACAGATGAAATCTCAAAGAGTAGTATGAATTTCTTCTCAGAAGTGCTCATAAAAGCCTTTAAAAAAGCAAATAAGAGAGGTAGAAGAATAAAATGAGAAAAGAAATAAGATGTGTGAATGAGAGAATCAACAGTTTGGAAAAGAGAGAAGAAATTGTCTGAAGAAACCACATCTTAAAAAGCTGAATTAATCAAATGGAAAAATAGATACAAAAACTAATTGAATAAAATCACACATTAAAAATAGAACAGGGCAAATGGAAGCAAATGATTCTTTGAGACAGCTAGAATCAGTCAAACAAACTAAAAAGAATGAAACAATGGAACACGATATGAAATACATCATTGAAAAACATAGGCAACCTGGTAAATAGATCCAGAAGAGACAGTTAAAAAATTGGCCTACCTGAAGGCCATGACCAAAAACAAAAATAAAAAAAAGAGTCTAATAGTATTCTTCAGGGCATCATTAAGAAAAAGTACCCCAGTCTTCATGGAAAGAATCCAATGATCACCTTCAGAAAAATCCCATAAGAATAACCTCAAAGAACATTATTGCCAAATTCCACAACTATTATCTCAAGGAAAATACTACAAGCTGCCAATGAAACACAATTCAAATATCAAGAAACAACAGTTCAGTATTACCTAGGATATGGCAGCTTCTACAATAAAGGATCAGAGGGCATGGAGTAATACATTCTGTAAGGCAAAGAACCTAAGGTTACAATGAAGAATTAACTACTGAGCAAAAGGTAGTATCATCTTTCAGGGGAGGTGATAGATCTTTAATGAAATAAGATTTTTTCAATAATTTCTATTATTGAAATAAAATGGAAAATATAATTCATAATCACAGGACTCAAGAGAATCATAGGAAGATAAACAGAGGCAAAGTATGTATTATTTAAAGATTAAGATGTTTTACATTTCTAGGTGGGAAAACGATAGCTGCAACTCTTGAGAACTGTCTCTGTCCCATCACATGAATAGAGGGGGTGAGTGTAAATGGATTCTGATGTGATGACATAAAAGAAAAAGACATTAAGTGGTGGGAAAAGGTCTGTACTGGAAAAAGAGGAAAGGGAAGGTATGATGGAACAATTAGTTAATGTGAAGAGGCACAAAAGAATTATAATCTAGGAAAAAAGGAAGAGGATGTGCATTGTCTGAAGTTTCTTCTCTTCAGTTTTAGCTCTAAGATGGAATAACTTAATCATTCTGTCCAATATAGAAATTTACCTAACACTATAAAGAAGTAGGAGGAGAAAGTGGAAAGAGAAGGGAGGAGCAAGATAGAAGGGAGGGGAGAAACACTAGGGGAAAAGGTAAAAGTATGGTGCAAAGGGTGATAGAAGATAAAGTAGTGGGTGGGGTTGGTAAAAAAAGAAAACAAGACTGAAGACAAGGTGTAAAGATAGAACAAAAGTATATTCAGGGGAGGAAAATGGGATGGATAGAAATACAGAGCTAGTAATCATAACTGTGAAAAACTGTGTCACATTTATAAGGCATTATAAGTCATTTCCCAATTGATTAATGATCCAAGTATATAAAATTTTTCAGATGATGAAATTAAAACCATTTATAGTAATATGAAAAGATACTCTAAATCACTATTGGTTAGAAAAATTCAAATTAAAATAAATCTGAGATACCACTTCACATCCTTCAGATTAGCTAAAATGACAGAAAGATAATGATAAATGTTGGAGGGGATGTGGGAAAATTGGGGCAATAATGCATTGTTGGAAAGGGACATGTATGTGCAAGAATGTTTGCGGCAGCCCTTTTTGTAGTGGCCAGAAATTGGAAACTGAGTGGATGCCCATCAATTGGATAATGGCTGAATAAATTGTGGTATATGAATATTATGGAATATTATTATTCTATAAGAAATGACCAACAGGATGATTTCAGAAAGGCCTGGAGAGACTTACATGAACTGATGCTGAGTGAAATGAGCAGGACCAGGAGATAATTATATAATTCAACAACAATACTATATCATGATCAATTGTGATGGACATGGACATCTTCAACAATGAGATGAACCAAATCAGTTCCAATAGATCATTAATAAATTGAACTAGCTACACCCAGCGAAAGAACTCTGGGAGATGACTATTAACCACTACATAGAATTCCCAATCCCTCTATTTTTGTCTGCCTGCATTTTTTATTTCCTTAACATGCTAAAATTGTACACTATTTCAAAGTCTGATTTTTTTACATATATTGTACTTAATTTATACCTTAACATATTTAACATGTATTGGTCAACCTGCCATCTGAGGGAAGGGGTGGGAGGAAGGAGGGGACAAATTGGAACAAAGTGTTTGGCAATTGTCAATGCTGTAAAATTACCCATGCATATATCTGGTAAGTAAAAAGTCATATTTATAAAAAGAAAAAAAGAAAAGAAATGAGACCTTTACCCAAAAAATTCATTTCAAAGATTTTTTCCTAACTTTGTACTTAACTTTCAGTCTTATTTCTATTGCTTTTGTTTTTGCATAAGCTTTTTAATTTAAATTTATCCAAGTTGTTTATTTTGTCTTTCATATTTTTCTCTAAATCTTCTTTGGTCATAAATTCCTTCATTCTCCAAATATCTGATAGGTAAATTATGTCTGGCCCTCCTAATTGGTTTATGGTATCATACTTTACGCTCACATAATCTAACCATATTGACATTATTTTGATATTTGATATTTTATGACCTTATTGTGAAATGTAGGTCTAAGCCAATTTTCTGACATATATTTTATTTTTTTTCCTAGCATTTTTTGTCAAATAGTGAATTCTTATTGCAGAGTTTGAGGTTTTATCAAATTTTGAATTACTATACATATACATGAATATTGTGTTATATGAATCTAATCTATTCCACTGATCCACTAATCTATTTTTTTATCTAGTACCAAATGGTCTTGATGACTACTGCTTTATAATATAATTTTATGTTTGGTACTACTAAGCTATCATATTTAATTTTTTTCCATTAATTTCTTTGATAGTCTTGAACTTTTGTTCTTCCAAATGAATTTTGTTATTATTTTTTTTCTAGTTTTATAAAATAACTTATGGCAGTATGATTGGCATGGCACTGAACAAGTATACCAATTTTGGCACAGCTTTCATTTTTAAGATATTAGTTTGGCCTCTCCTTGAGCACTTGATATTTTTCCAACTGTTTTGATATGACCTTATTTGTGCTCTTCTTTTTTTTAAGAAAAAAATTATAACAAATATAAAATGAGGAAAAAAAGTAAAGGTAACAAACAAAAGAAAAAGCAAAAAATCATGTTTCTAGTATATGTAAAAATAAATTTCCATTTGAAGAAAGCATATATAATAATGGAAGATATTATATACATAAATATCTATCTTTGGTTTCTGCTATGTACTTTTTACTACTTTTTCTTTTTTCCCCTTTCTTCCCCTTCATATCCCTCAAGCACTCTATTGTTAAACATAGATACATTTAAGTATACATATATATGAATGTATATGTATATGTGTATGCCCATTTGCATACACACATTTGCAGATACATGTGCATAAATGCATATACACATGCAAATACATGAATTTACAATAATATTATGGCTTACATAATAGCTTTTCTCTCGATTTAATTTTTTTAAATTTGACTTTGAGATCTATGATT
Source organism: Sminthopsis crassicaudata (assembly GCF_048593235.1). Lineage (NCBI taxonomy): Eukaryota > Metazoa > Chordata > Mammalia > Dasyuromorphia > Dasyuridae > Sminthopsis > Sminthopsis crassicaudata. Next base: position 641,455,472 of record NC_133617.1, read on the forward strand.
ACTACTTCTATTTTTTCCTAATAAATTCTACTTCTGAGCATTGTTATTGTGTTTGTATATATCTCTTGTTTCCTGTCCCTGCTAACTCTTCTAATTTATTTTTATCCCATCACTTGCCTTGTTAATACTTACTCTGCCCACTCCCAGCCTCTTCCTTCTCTTCTACCCTCATGACTTACCTCCATTCTTTAGCCCATTTCCATTAGTGTTCACACCTTATCCCACATTAACTAATATGTATCTCCTTCTCTACTCCACCTTATTGTATTCCCTTTTCCTTGTATTTCTTTTCTAGATCATGGAGGGTGTAAGACACTTCTGGATGTATATGTTTTGTTGCCTCTTTTTAACTCATTTCTTTTTTGAGTAGGATTTTAGAACAGCCAGTTTCATACCCCAGCTAATTCATTTATATCTAGTCCTTGCTCTAACATCTCATTAATATGGCATAATTATTGTTTTTATCTTTTCCTACTTGGTTTTGCTTTTTAAAATCACATCACACGTGAACTCTATTCCAAACTTTCTTTTGGACTGCCCAATTCCTAATCATAATGTGAGACATTTGGTTTATATTTCCATGTATATAAAACATAAACAATTTGTCCTAATTGAGTCTCTTGAAAATAATGCTTGATGTAAGCTCTGATATGCTAAAATTTCCAATGGGGTCAAGTTTATTTGAGACAAAATACTGAAAATCAGGCATTCTTTGAATGATCTCTCTCTCTCTCTCTCTCTCTCTCTCTCTCTCTCTCTCTCTTTTTCATTTAATACTATACTTAATTTTGCTGGATATAATAATTTAAGCCAAAAGTGTAGTTCTTTTTATTGCATTCCAATTTTATTATTGTTCCTGATAAGCATTGTGCAATGCTAATTATAACTTATTTGGTCATAGCTTTCTGGTAGACCAATTATTCTTATATTTTCTCTTCTTGATCTATTCTCCAGATCTCCTGTTTTTCTTATGGCATGTCTAACATTTTCTTCTTTGTTTTTGATGCTTCATTTCTTATAGCTTCACTGACTTCCCTTTACTCATTTCTAGTTTTCAAAGAGTTACTTTCAGCTTTAAGCCTCTGGATTATCTTGAGGCCAGTTCCAATGATCTTGTGATGAAGAGAGCCATCTATACTCAGAGACAGGACTGTGGGAACTGAGACTAGATCACAACATAGCATTTCATTCTTTTTGTTGTTGTTTCCTTACATTTTTTTTCCTTTCTCATTTTTTTTTCCTTTTTGATTTGATTTTTCTTGTGCAGCAAGATAATTGTATAAATGTGTATACATATATTGCATTTAATATATACTTTAACATGTTTAACATATATTGGATTACTTGACATCTAGGGGAGAGAATGAGGAGAAGGAGGGAAAATTAGGAACATAAGCTTTTGTAAGAGTCTGTTAAGTTCTTACTAAATGTTAATGAGATAATGAAATATTAGATTTTTACTAAGTTCTAGGTCGGTACTTAACAATTCTCTAGTTCCAGCCTTTACTGCAAGTTTTACTTGTGAACTCCTGGGGAGCAGCAAGTTCATTGGTTGAAGTAATTTTTCCCAAAAGTCCTTGCATTATCCCACGCCCATTCTCTGGGAGGAGGGAAAAATTACTTCAACCAATGAACTTGCTCCTCCTAAGCATGCAAGCTCTTCCCCAGAAATTCACAAATAAAAACTCCCAGTAAAGGCCGGAACTAGAGAATTGTCAAATACTGACTTAGCACTTATTGAGAACCTAATATCTCATTATCTCTTTAGCACTTAGTAAGAACTTAACATCTTCCTCTTTCTTTTGATTTAGAACATAGGGTGGTCATGACCTTGAAACATAAATCCATGAATATGGGAGGCATTACACATAATTACATAGATTACATAAACACATAGTAACACAGTAACATAGTAACATAACACATGCTAGAAGTATGTAACAAGTAACATGATCAAATAATCATAAATTGAGAATTTATAAATGTCCATAAGTCCATCTTGTGTTAGGAAATCTAATGATTCCTGCTGATTGTTCAAGTTCTTTAACAGTCTTCTTATTAGCCATGCTCTTTCAGTGTCATATGTTTCTTAGATTTTCTCCTTTGTTTTGAGTTCTCTCTCTTTTTCTGTCTCTCCCCAATGGACAAGGCAAATAAGACTCGTTGGTACCCATCTGATTCCTTCTCCATCTGAAGAAATACAAGCAAACCCTCTCCCCCAGGCAGTTAACCTATCTGGTCCCTTCCATTCACCACTTTCTGGGTCTCTCAACATCACCTGGCGATTATCTAAGGACAGTAGAGCTGCTCGTACTGGACACTGCCCTTCTGGTAGGTTATAAAACCTGTCTGCCGGAGCCAGTGCATCTTTGTCAAAAATTAGAAAATTAATGGTATAGAGAACTAAATTTAGAAGTTCCCTAGGACTACCTGTGGTTCCCCCTTTCTTTCTCTCTACTATTGCCTGACCTTGCAGATTAAAAGGTATTCCATTAATGTGTAATATCTTATACTGTACACAGAAGTGCGCAAAATGTTTAGAACTATATGCAGGTCCATTATCTGTTTTTATTTCTTGTGGCACACCCATAATTGAAAATGCTTGGATAAGGAATTCAGCGACCACTCGGGCTGTCTCTTTTGCTGTTGGCACTGCAAAAGTGAATCCTAAAAAAGGTATCTACTACCACGTGGATGAAAGACAGAAGACCAAAAGATTTATAGTGGGTCACATCCATTTGCCAGATTTCATTGGGTCTCAAACCATGAGGATTCTTCCCTGGAGGGAGTGTAGGAGCATGGAAAGGAAGACAAACTGTACAGCTTTTTACTATGCTCATAGCTTCCTCTCTTGTGATTCCAAATTGTAAACGTAAAGCTCAAGCAGCCTGATGATATTTAGAATGAGATTCTTGTGCTTCCTGAAATAACGGACTACTGGCTAACATGGTTAGAAGTCTATCTGCCTTTGAATTTCCATCAAAAATAGGATCTGGAAGTCCACTATGTGAGTGGACATGCAAGATATAAATCTTGCCTGGATGTTTTCTCACTTGCTCTTGAAGTTCCTTAAAGAGCTGATAAATATTAGAGGCTGCAAATTTTATTTGGGCTGTGGCAATTCTTTGTACTACACCTACTGAATAGGCTGAATCAGTAATTATATTTACATCTCCTGGGTAATAAGTAAGAGCTAGCATGATAGCAAATAATTCATTCGGTTGGGTGGACTAAAAAGGAGTCCTGACTACTCTCTTTATGGTTAAATCATGAGAGTATACAGCACAAATATTTTCTTTGGAAGCATCTGTAAAGATTGTTGGTCCTTTAAGAGGAACCTTAGAAATCTTTTCTTCAAAAACCCACCACCAATTATGTAGTAGCCGGATTATCTTTAATGGAGATCCATGTGCAAAATTTGGAGCAGTGGCCAATAAAATTTGCCATTCTGGGATGGTCTCACAGCATACATTAATTTGTGCATTAGTATAGAATGTGTATATTTTTTCAGGACTTATTCCAGATAATTGTATTACTCTCTTAATAGCCTTTAATAAAATCCTAACCACAAGCACTGGGTAAGGAGTAAGGCTTTGTTCTGGTTGTGCTGGGAGTTTTACCCACTCAATCACACACACTGTCTCCTTGATGAAGGACTGCTGTGGGTGCCTCTTTTGTAGCAAAAACCGATATTTCCAAGGGTTTTTGAGTGACTCTTTCAACCACATTGGATAAAGCTAATTCAGCTTCTCTCAAAGACTCTTGTGCTTCTTTTTTAAGCTGGCGGTTTGAATTTAAAGTACTGTCTCCCCTTAAAATGTCATATAGAGGTTGTAGTTGATTGGTATTTAAGCCTAACACTAGACGCATCCATTGGATATCTCCTACTAATTTTTGGAAATCATTTAAGGTGTTCAACTTCTCTTTCTTAAAGAAAGCTTTTGTACTGTGAGTGTCTCAGGATATACTTCATATCCTAAATATTGAAAAGGAGCTATAGCTATATGCAGTTTGTAGTACTTTAGTGTTTCCATGGTCTTTTGTAGACATGTTTCTAACATTTGTTCCTCAGGTGCACATCCCAAAATATCATCCATATAATGTAACAATATTACTTTTGGAAAGGCTTTTCTTACTGGAGCAAGAGCAACAGCAACATACATTTGACACATAGTAAGGCTGTTTTTCATTCCCTGTGGCAAAACTCTCCATTCATATCTTTTATAAGGCTCAGCCAAATTAACACTAGGCACCGAAAAAGTAAATCTTTTCATATCCTCTTTATTTAGAGGGATAGAATAAAAACAATCCTTAATGTATATAACCCATAGAGGCCATTCTCTTGGCAATTGAGTAGGAGATGGAAGTCCAGGCTGAAGAGTTCCCATAGTTTCCATCTGTTTATTTACTCTTCTTAGATCAGTTAACATCCTCCATTTTCAAGATTTCTTTTTCACCACAAATACTGGGGAATTCCAAGGACTTAGAGAAGGCCGCAAGTGTCCTTGGTCAAGTTGTTTTTGCACTATGTCTAATAAGGCCTGAATTTTATCACTTCTTAAGGGCCACTCTTCTACCCACACTGGTGAATCAGTCTTCCACTAAATAGGAACCGGTGAAAGTGCAGGTAGGCCTTCAACAGCAGCCCTGCCTAAAAAGCCAAAGTGCTTATTTTTAATCCTATGTGCTGTAAAATGTCTCTTCCCCACAGATTGATGGGGATTTTTTCAACCACAAAAGGAGTAAAAACTCCTGTTTCACCTTCAAATATCCATCTCAAATGCCTAGCACTAACTTCTGCTGCTATTGATCCTCCTACACTAGACATGTAAGTGTCTGCCTTAATCTTTGGCCAGTGACTGGGGTCAATTGGCATCTCTAATAACTGTATGATCTGCACCCGTGTCTACCAATCCTTCAAATGGTTTTCCATTTATATAAATAGTAAGAATAGGTCGGTCAGCTGTCACAGCTGCTGTCCAATATATTCCTGGATTTTGTTCATTGGAGTCAGAATCTAGGCAACTATCACCAGGTTGCTTATTAGGGATAAGTAATAATAAGCCTGATGCTACTACTTCTCCTGGTTGATAAATCACATGTTGCCTACCTGTGTTAGTGACTGGGATATTAGCTACATGTTCTCCAGTTTCCCACATCATTGTATGGATGGACACTGTTTTGTAGGCACTCTCAGAAGGTTAAATGGTCAAGTCTACTGTGCCTGGAGGCAAAGGATCCATAGGCTCAACAGGAACAGATTTCGGTTCTCCAAGGAGTATCTCAGTAGTCTCTATTGCACATAACTTTATTTTTCCTAATTTCAATCCCTTTCTTCCATCTGATTGCCTTTTGGCTGATTGATCATGTCTTAAAATTCTCTGGATGTAACCTTGGCTGCCATCATGCCCCACTTGGGGGGCTGAAGCTGGGCCCCGCCTCTCATTTCCCTGGGTCAATCTACATTCAGAGGCCCATTGGAGTCCCTTGTGATATTTTGGAGTTTTAGATCTTCTCTCACCCTGTCTTCTCACTGTATCTCCATATCTACACTGAGCTCTTAGATGTCCAATTTTTCCACATTGAAAACATTGCCGAGTTGCTCTAGAAGTCTCTTGCCAGGAAGGACCCTGTGTTTCCACGTTCATCATTGTCCGGGTGTAAAAAGCATTTGTTCCCACTGTAGCACAGTGTCTTATGATCTCCTTTAAAGGAGCATCTTTGTCTAATCCCCATATAATTTTTTTGCAAATCTCATTGGCATTTTCCTTAGCCAGATGTCTGGTCATTATTTCTGTAGCTGCATTATCTCCAAAAGTTCTTTTGACAGCAGTTTGCAAACGTCCCACAAAATCGGCAAAAGGTTCATTGGGACCTTGCTCTATTTTAGTGAAAGCCTCTCCCCAATCTTTCTGTCCATTGAGGACACCCCAAGCTTTTATTGCAGCCTTAGCAATTTGCTCCACCCCTGAAGGATTAATTGAGGGAGGAGATGGGAAATGCTCCTGTTGCTCAGTATTGTACTTAACTTCATTGTTATCTGGTTCATCCTTTTCACCTAGTTTGGTTGACACCTACCCATTTTGCTTCTTCTCTTCCTTTAGAATAATAATTTTTAAAGCCATTTGGATTAAATTGTAGGTATGAAGTGTATCTTTGGAAATTGAGTTCAGTTTGGAATTGTAGTATTAACCTAATTGCTTTCCTACTAATTCCCATTCATCTAGATCCAATTCTTCTTCCAGAGAAAAACAAGGACATATGACCTTCACAGTTTTTAAAAGTTCAGTAATCTCCTCCAAAATTATAATCAATCCTTGGCTTTTCATAACTCTGATGATGCTCTCTAAACATTTTCCTTGAACAGAAGGCGTTTGCCCCATTTCACTATAAGAGATTTCTGGTTTAGCCCTTAACAAGTTAAGTTCCTTATTTGTCTATTAGAATGCTCACTTAATCTTTAACAAAGTTTCCTTGTTACTCACAGTTATTTCTGCATCAGAAAGTCTTTTCCACTGGAATCAGGATCGTGTTTGTACCTGTTCCAAATTGCAATGGTCCGGTCTAGCTCCTCTGAAGGGCTCAGAATAAGTCCTTGTCAGGATAAGCAAAAGTCCTTGACCCACGTTGTGGACGCCAATATGTAACATGCTGTTGTCTCCAGAAGCTGCCAATTGCTCTCTGGGAGGAGATCTGCTGTGTTAACTCAAATCTCTCAGACAGATTCTTCTTCTAGTAGAGAGCTGTTGTCTCCAGACAGTTGCCATCAACTCTGGTCCAGAGAAGTGATTTCCCTTCCTGCAGAGAGTCACCTCAAGTCTGGTCTAGAGCAGAGGCTCACTATCTCTGGAGTGCCGCCCTCTTTTATCCTCCCAGAGAATGAGCGTGGGATAGTGCAAGGGCTTCTGGGAAAAATTACTTCAACCAATGATCTTACTCCTCCCCAAGAGTTCACAAGTAAAACTCCCAGTAAAGGCCGGAACTAGAGAATTGTTAATTACCGACTTAGCACTTAGTAAAAACCTAAATCTCATTATCTCATTAGCATTTAGTAAGAATCTAACAAAAGTCAGTGTTGAAAATTTATCCATGCAAATGTTTTGAAAATTAAAAAAACTTTAATTTAAAATTCATCTTTTTAATTGTTTGGCTAGCTTTTTATACTCTTCCTATTTTTCTTTTCTTATTGTTTAACATTTTTTGCCTAATATCTCTCACATGATTTTTAAAGTATTTTTTGATTTCTTCTACAAATTCTTTTGAGGTAGCTGAACAATTAATCTTACTCTTAGGAGTAAGAAAGGCTTTTTATCTTCAGTATTCTTCTCTGAAGATGAACCTATCTTTCCTATTCCATAGAAACTTTCTATGACTGGGATCTTTCTCCTTTCCTGCTTATATTATTAAAATATTTAATATAATTTCCCCTAGTTCTGGGCAGGGGGAAGCATGGTATACTGCCTCTGAATTCAGTAGTCCCTTCTGCTCTGGAACCCAAAAGTAAAAATTTCACTTTTTTGTAAGTATTTAAAACCAGCAGAATCCCTGCCCCACTGCTTCTGTACTCATCTGTGCATGTTGCTCTTTCCTCCTTTCCCAGGGCGAAATCTCAGCAGCATTCCTTATCTGGGCCTGGCATTTTGTATCAGCAAGATGTTTCTTTAGTCTTCCTGGATTCAAGGCCAGATTTCCCACACGTGAAAATTCCTGTTAGATGTGCTGATGGACGCAGCAAATCCCAAAGTTCCTACTTGCTGTTTCATTGAAACTAGCTAAATATGTTTAGGCTAGTCAAACCTCCGTTCTGAGGTCTTCATTCAGGTCTTCTTTAATTGTCCCAGATAGACTGCTATTCTGTCCCAATTCTTATTTTTGCCCCTTCTATGTTTGTCCTGAGGTACAATTTTGTTTTGTTTGTGGGAGAAATTTGGAGAGCTTGAAGATGAAGATGGAATGAATGTCTCTCTTTGACTCCTACAGCTTGAGCTCCTACCTCCAGTCGTCTTGTTTTCTCCAAGTCTATCTTTGAGCCTCTAGATTCCCCCAGGAGAGCTATCAGTAGCCTGAACAAAGATGGAATGTCTCTGGCTGAGTTTGCCCCAGCTTTATATGCTCTATTTTAATTACATCATCATAGATGTGAATCTTGTAAAACTATATTAAGTACTAAGTACATGTATTGAACTAGAGAACTATTAATCACCATGCTAAACTAGATAACCATTGTCTTATCAATTCCACCAAGTTAGCACCTTGTAATAATCCTTGTTTCAAATACAGAGCTCTGGCCAGTAACACTTAAAAAAAATGAAGATGCAGTTGCAGGTATCTTTATGTACAGATTAGTGGCCCCTGTTTATATTTGAGTTTTATACCACTGTTCTAAGATAGCATAGCATACTTAATTACCTGTTTTTATACTTGAAGTTAATGGCCCAGAAATGCACCTAGTAAAACAAATAATTTTAAAAAATTAAAATTATAACATAAGCACAACGAAATCATTTATTTGCAAACTTAATATATGTCATTTCATTAAAATAAGTCAATATTTTTTTCCCCTCCCAATGCAATCAAATAGATTATCAGTGGGAACCAGAGTATTTAAACAAATTTTTGGATAACTCACAGGCCCTAACCTTATAGATATTACCATCTAGATGGGAGGTGAAATATAGAAATCACTATATAATGTTTTTATATAAAATATACACTGAAAGGTTTTAGCCATCTTTAAAGGGAGTTTTCATTAAAATATTTGGAAAAGCAAAGTACTATAAGATTTGATTGTGAAAATTATAAGTCAGTGAGTTTGGTTTTGATTCCTAACAAACTCTAGAAATTTTTACTAACCAGAATGTCCCAAATTTCTGACATTATTTTCCAATTTTCCCAGAACTTTTTATCAAATAGTGAGTTCTTATTGCAAAATCTAAAATTTGGAGGTTTATCAAATACTGGATTTCTTATAGTCATTGATTATTGTATTTGTGTATCTAATCTATTCCACTGATCCACTGTAATGTTCTCTCAAAAATGTAATGTTCTCTGTTGAGGTTTTCCTGGGGTCTCTCGAGGTAGCCTTTGTTTCAGTTCAGTAATCACCACACATACAGCCAGGTGTTAAAGTCCAAATCCTTTATTGTCTCTTTCCAAGTCTTGTCTCCTTCACTTGTAATTCAGCTAGTTTTCTGGAGACCTTTCAGAGTCTTGGTTTCAGTGGAGAAGCAAAGGAGGAGAGCTGCCACTAAGGCGATGTGAGATGGAATGAATCTTTCTGAGTTCAAGGATTTGTGCTCCAGCCTTCTGTCCATTTGTTTCTGCATCTCCCTGTCTGAGACTTCTACCTTATGTGCTCCATACTGAGTACAAATCAATAATTATATCAGTAGCAAACCATTATTTGTTATAGGATTAAAATCAATGCTAAACTGGATTTAACCACTGTCTCCTCAATTCCACTTAATACTGTTTCAAGTTCTGGCCCATTACATCTCCTTATAGGATTAAATCAATCATACTGAACCATACTAAATTAAATAACTATTGTCTCTATCAATTCCACTTACTTAGTAACTTGTAAGAATCCTTTACTTGATGTTCAGAGTGTTGGGCCATAACAATCCACCACTTTTATTTCTTAACTAGTACCAAATGGTTTTGATTACTGTTATTTTATAATATAATTTTTGGTTTCTCACTGCTGAAGCACCTTCTTTGTAGCTTTTTCATTAATACCCTTGATATTCTTGACTTTTTGTTCTTCCAGATGAATTTTGTTATAATTTTTTCTAGTTCTATAAAGTAATATTTTGGCAGTGGATTGCTATGGCACCGAACTAGTAGACCAATTTTGGCATTTTTATTATATTAGCTTGGCCTAGTCACAAGCAATTGATATTTTTCCAATGTTTGGATATGACTTTATTTGTGTGAGAATTGGTTTATACTTGTCAATTCTTGGGTTTGTCTTTGCAGGTAGACACCCAAGTATTTTATTTTGTCTGCCACAATTTTAAATGAAATTTCTCTTTCTGTCTCTTACTGATGGACTTTGTCAGTAATGTATAGAATGCTGATGATGCCTATGGGTTTATTTTTAGATACTGCAACTTTGCTAAAGCTGTGAATTGTTTCCAGCAAATTTTGAATGATTTTCTAGAATTCTCTAAGTATCATCATATCATCTGCAAAGAAGGAGTTTTATTTCCTCATTATATTTTTTATTTCCTTTAATTTCTTTTTCTTTTCCTATTGCTAAAGCCAACATTTCTAGTACAATATTTAATAATAGGGATGATAATGGGCATCCTTGTTTTACCCCTGATCTTACTGGGAATGCATCTAGCTTGTCTTTATTACAAACAATGCTGGCTGTAGGTTTTAGATAGATAATTGTTTATTATTTTAAGGAAAGCTCCCTTTATTCCTTTGCTCTCTAATGTTTTTAAAAGGAATGGGAGCTGTATTTTGACAAAAGTTTTTTTCTGGACCTAATGAGATTATCATATATTTTTTGTTGGTTTTGTTACTGATATGGTTGATTATAGTAATAGTTTTCCTAGTATTCAACCAGCTCTGTATTCTTATTATAAATTTCACTTAATCACACTTGAAGTTCAGTTGTTGTCACCTCTTTGATAATATTGTATTTAAAATTTTTGCATCAATATTCATTAGGGAGATTGGTCTGTAATTTTCTTTATATGTTTTGGCCCTTCCTGGTTTAGGTATCAGTATCATATTGGTATCTTAGGATGAATTTAGCAGTGTTCCTTCCTCACCTATTTTCCCAACTAGTTTACATAGTTTTGGAATGCATTGTTCTTTAGAATTCACTTGTGAATGCATCTGTTCCTGGAGAATTTTCTTAGGGAGTTCGTTAATGACTTATTCAGTCATTTTTTTTCTAAAATGTGATTATTTAAATATTTTATTTTCTCTTTTGCTATCCTGGGAAAATTATTTACTTTTTAAAATATTCATGCACTTTAGTTAGATTGTCAGATTTTCTGCCATACAGTTGGGCAAAATAGCTTATAATAATTGCTTTAACTTCATTTTCATTGATGGTAAATGCACCCTTTTATATTTTGATGTGGGTGATTAGTTTCTTTCCTTTACTTTTTTCTGATCAAATTAACCAAATATTTATCTATTTTGTTAGTTAAAAAAAAACCTCAGTTTTGTTTATTAGTTCAATAGTTTTCTTAATTTTTATTTTATTTTTATTTTATTAATCTCTCCTTTCAGTTTCAGAATGTCTAATTTGGTACTTAATTAGGGATTTTTATTTTAATTATTTTTATTATGTTTTATTTTTATTTTATTTAATTTATTCTTTTTCTAGCTTTTTTAATTGCATGCCAAATTCATTGATCTCCTTTTCATTATATTAAATTAGCTATTTAGAGAAAAATTTCTCCTAGAAACTGCTTTGACTGCATCTCATAAATTTTGGTATGTTGTCTCATTATTGTCAGTGTCTTGAATTAAATTATGGATTATTTCAGTGATTTGTTGTTTGAGCCCTCATTTTGTATCATTAGTTTATTTAATTTCCTATTTTTTGTCTATCTTTCCCTGACCTCTTAGTGAATATAATTTTATTGCATCATGTTCTGAAAAGGAAGTAGTTACTATACCAGCAGTTACTATACCTGCCATTCTGCTTTTGATCATGAGGTTTTTATACCCTAAAATATGATCAATTTTTGTGTAGAAATTATTTACTGCCAAGAAAAAAAGTTTATTATTTTTTTCCTATTCAGTTTTCTTCAGTGGTCTATCATACCTATGTTTTCTGGGAACCTATCAATCTCACGAATTTCTTTCTTGTTTCTTTTGTGATTAAATTTGTTTAATTCTGAGAGGGAAAGATTAAGGTCCCTCACTAGAATAGTTTTTTTTTTTTTTTTTTTTTTAATTTCTTCTTTTTTTCTAAAATTTTTCTTTAGAAATTTGAATGCTTTACTCTTGGTGCATACATATTTAGTGTTGTTAGTACTTCATGGTATGCTGTGATTCTTGAATCATGTGGTAAAATTTCCCATCAAGCAATCAAAGACTTTAGGTTAAATTTTAAAAGTCTGCAAATGTTGTTGTATGAACTTGTACGATTTTGGAGGCAAAGTGTATTCAGATTGTATGAGGAAAGTTATTCTTTCCCCATAATTTATTATAAAGTAACAAACCTGTTCAAAACCAGAATTTTAAAATGGACTGTCTCACCAGGAGAGAACATTTTCCATCAACCCCTGAAGAGTAGCTTGTGGCCAGATTGGGAGAAAGAGTAGAGAGAATCTCAAGCTGAATCTCAACTTTTAACTTTTCCTTTCTACTTGTGTCATAGAAAATGTCACTGAAATGATTTTCAGTAATGTCTATATCATGATCCATGTATTGATTGTACATACATTCATATGATGTTATTCAAAGAATCCAAACAAAAGTACATTATCATATCATTATCCATAAAAGGGACATCTTGACACTTTAGCAAGAGGACTTGAAAGAATTATGAATTACCCCTTTTTTCATAAAAGTAAATTTAAGCCCACTTTCCTGAGTTTTTTTGGAAAATGCCTTACAGATATTTTAGGAATTTTTTTTAACCAAAGGTTTTTACTTTAATCTTAATAAGTACATCTTTCTAAAAATTGAATATGTATGACTAAATTATGAGTTAAAAGCATTGATCATCATGGGGAGGAAGCACATTAATTGGAGGCTTTTATGGCACAGGATTAAAAAGATAATATTTGAAAATTACTTCTAGAACCTATAAAAAAGATTTAGTATCTGTCCTCTGAGTATCTGATGCCAATGAGCCAATTGCTCCTGAACATATTTAATAGTGATATCTACACATGAAAAAGACTTGTAATAGACATATGAAACATAGTTTTTGGAGAGATAAAAGAATTGAGTGTCAAATACTATTTGCAAACTATTTCAATGTATGACTAATATGTAAATATACTTTTCATGACTTTACATTTATAATAAATATCATATTGCTTTTCTTCTCAATGGGGAGGGGAAAACCTAGAGGAAGAGAGAATTTGGAACTCATTTTTTAAAATATTGTAAACAAATAAATAAATGAAAAATGTATGGGGAAAAAAGAAAATTATTGCAATAATCCAAATGAATGGTGATAGAGACTATCATTGTTACAACAGAAACATCTACCTCACTTTCCTCCATTTTCAGTCTGAATCCTAGAGTTAACTAGTTCAGTACCATCTTGTGCTCTATTTTGTAATCTCTTTTACCTTTGCTCTCTCATTGTTTCTTGTCAATTTCAGCCTTAGATTGCTCCCATTTTTCTCCTTCATCTTCTTCTCTTCAAATAGCTGAGCTCACTGAGTATACTACACATTCATTTTAACTGTCCTCAACTAGCCCTCATTATAGCAAAATAGTCATTTAACTCTTTGTGAATTATTCCCTTTCCCACTATCCTCACATTCTATGTAATTGATCTCCATCAATACATTTCATATTGTCTCTTCCCTTTGATTTTTCATCTGATTATCTCATGACATATTTTACTGAGAAAATTGTAGTCATCTGACTTGTCTGCCCTTCTCTTTTATCTGAAAATCCATTGGATATTAGCCTTTACTCTCTCAATTTTTCTTCCAATATCTGATAATAAGGTATATTTTCTTTCACTCCAACCTTGATCCCATCCATTCTTCTCTTGTATGGTATATTACACCTGTTATAATGTTTTTTATTCTAAATTTTATCTACTGTTTCCTTCCTTAATGCCTTAAAATTCTCATGCTTTTCCCAACTTAAAAGAAAATCCATTTAAACTATTATCTTGTATTTTTACTCTTTGCTTTATCAAACTCTTAGAAAAACTTCCCATTTTGTTTCTGATTCCATTAATAAGCTGACTTTTTAATTAAACAATGATGTTTTAATTGTGAAATTGGATTGAAGAACTAGGCACTTCTATTTGGTCCTAATGCTATGTGATTGGAATAATAATCCTGCTAGTAAAATAAATAAGAAAATTCAAAGAAATGTATTTCAGAAGAAGTATGAATTCCATTTAAGAAATATTGAGCTTGTAAGCACAAAATAGACAAGTGAAATTGGTTAATATGTAGTTGATTTTATAGGATTAGCATTCAGGGGAGAAAATAAGGATGTGTAGACTAAGATGTATTTACAGTTAGCTATTTAACACATTGCAGTTGATAACATCACTAAGAGAAAGGATAAAATGAAAGAAGATAAGCCAAGATAGAGCCTTGGGGATGTCTATAGTCTGTAGGCCAGGAAAAGTCAGTGATCTAGCAAGGCAGACTGAGAAGAAATTATCAGACAAATAAATAAAGAAACAAAAGGCAGTTACATATCAGAAATAAAGAACAACAGTAGTGAACAGGTCCAAAAATTTCAAGAAGAACAAATAAAATAAGGAATGAGAAAAACCCTTTGGATTTAGGAGTTAATAGATCATTGGTCAACTTAGAGCAAGCAGTTTCATTTGAATGGGTCACAAGCCAGACTTCAAGGGATTTAGAAGGAAATAATAGAAACAATGAGTACAGGCAGTTTTCCTAGGTGTTTGATTTTGAAATAGATAAGAAATAAAAGATGATAGCTTAGGGGAGTGACAGGGTCAAAAGACAAATGTATTAAAGAATGAGGGGCTTCTGGATATGCTCTTATCAGTGGGGAAGCCAAAAAGAAGGTGAAAATAACAAAAAGGGGTCATTGAAGGGATAAAGTCCTGGAAAATATGGAGGGAAATATAATCAAGAACACAAATGAAGGGATAGGTTGTGACAAGGAGGAGAATTACATCTTTTTCTCAGCTTCTGGAACAAAGAAGTGAGACTAATGAATAAAAAATTATGATGTGAAATAAGGGGGGAAAACAACAGTTCCTAAAAAATGTAGATAATAATACTTGCATTATATATCCCCAAAAGGAGAATTTCAATCAAAGATATTTTTAGGTCTAAGGCATAAGCATCTCTTTATATATATATATATATATATATATATATATATATATATATATATATATATATATATATATATATATATATATATATATATACATACATATATATATATATATACATACATACATATATTTATATTTAACCATATTTGTGTTTAAATGTGCACACAAATAAGTGTGTATACATGTATAACCTATGCATGTGTATATATTTGTGTATGTAAATATGTAAGTGTATATATATGATATATGTATATATGCATATATATACATATATATATATACACAAACCCACATATATGCATATATGTGTGTGTATATATATGTATATATTGTATATCTTGTAAAATAGAGAAAGGAGCTGAGTCCAGTGAATGCACCTGGTACCTAGTAGGTGCTTAATAAATGTTCATTGAATGATAGATTAGTCTCAGTCTTCTCATTATATATTTAGGGTAGTAAAGAAATAAAGGGTATAGTGAAAAATCAATGGTCAGGGTAGGACATTTTCAAAAGTTATTTGGAGAAACAAGCTGATGAAAAACCTAGAAAGTTCAGCATCAAAAACTAACCTGTTCTTTCTACTTTAAATTATTATATGTATTGTATCAGCTTAATGCTGAGGTACTGATTAATTTCACTTCTCATGGCACTAACCATGCTGGTGTTCTAAAATCTGTTTAAATTATTACTTTTTAAAGTTCTTAATAATATTGCTAATAGGCAAATCACCAGGGAACTGTTTTGGATGCTGACATAAAATTCCTCATCTTACCATTCTTTATGCAAACCTTTTGGATATGGATTTTCAGGTATCAAGCAGACTATTGGAAAACATTTCACAGAATATATTGGGAAGTTTGTGATTAGCAAAATTTATATCATTTTAGGTCATGGATTTTAATCCATCTAATTAAATTTTATTTCTTTATATAAACCATGGAATCAATTATTATTTGTGTGAGTAGGGACATATGGTTTGGTCACCCAGAAAAAGAAAAATAAAAAAAAAAGATATGAAATGTTTTCATTTAATGAAAACAATATTCACCAAAAAAGTTTGAGTGAATATATTTTCTCTGTACATATTTTCAGTCTGAGTTATGAATAAATCCAGGCCACCCTGGTTCCCAATATTACTGCCCTTTCCACTAACATAATGGCTCATAAACATATACCATTGTACCTACCTCCAAAATCTTCCTGGCTGATCTTTAGAATCATTGACTTGTCCTTTCAGTAGAAAGGTCTTCTATATGTCTTCTATATACCCTACCTGGTAGTGTTAATTTTCCCCTGTGGTATCTAATGTCTTCCAAGGTTGGATTGAATGGAATTCTTCTTATTGAATGCTTCAATATTTCAAAGATCCACTGATGCATCATTCAGATCCTGTCTTTAATCATGAAATCACAGTGAGTAGATACAAAATCTTTGAGAGCTTCTATGGCAAAAATAAATAAATAAATTGAATTAAGATAATTTTTTTAAATCAATCTATTCAAATTTAGATGCTCTGGAACTTGTGTAAAATATTTCTTTAGGTACAAATAGATTTTCTACTTTCAGGCTTTTTGCTTCCCTAATATAGACTTCAAAAATCCAGAGCCAACTTCAAGTCACAATAAAGCAGCCAAATAAAATCTTAAGAAGGATAAAATAAAGATGTAGAGTACTATCCTAAATACAATTTCACTTACAGGAATCATCAAATCCAAAGGCCCAATCCCCCTTTCATGCAAAGGTTCTGCATAAGGTCATCATAAAGGTGATATCCAGGAGCTCTTATTGCTTTTCTTTATTTTCATCATATGGATAAAACATCACAACTCTTAGCTTGGAGGGTGCTTGAGATCAGCTCCTCAGAATATTCATAAAGAGCTATCAGTAGTATTGAATGAAGCCCAACTCTAAATGATTGCTGTATTGAATATTTGAGATTTTATCACTGAACTATTGATCAGAAACTACATAATAGGACTGTCATTTCCAGAGAAGATAAAGAGAAGAAAACACTTGGCATCTCTACTAAAATTCAGGCCTTTCTTAGGTTATACTTTGTGTATACACTCATGTATATATTACTTCTTTTCTTGTTTCACCCCCTTCAAACAATATGAACCACAACATTAAAAACAAAAACAAAACAAACAAACAAAAAAAAAACCTGAAAATTTAGGGAAATTTTTACTGTAATATATAACCTAATACTTACTTTCATTACTTTTTAATGTTAAGTTGACAAACATTCTGAAGCTTGTGTTTGCTATTATTGATACAGGATTTTACGATGTTTAAAATGATTCAATATATTTGAAAAAAATGTTTAGAATTAAGTCCATTGAGAGCACCAAGGTAAGAATACAAATATTTATAATATAAAGTCTTTTTATTTTACATTCTAGAAGGGAGATTTGACAAAAATATCATTAAACCATAAGGCAATCTTGTGAAATAAGTAGCCTGTTATTATTTCCACTTAAGAGTTTGGGATAATACAATTACTATTACTATGACTATTACCACTACTACTACTACTACTACTACTGATGAACCTCTTTTGGGCGGTGTAGAGATCCTGAAGGCACAGAGTGCCCTGTAAGAGGAATTTACAGACCCAAAAACTTAGATTGATAAAAAAAGGTTTATTGTAGGGATTTAGAAATAAAGTTTAGTTAGTAAAGTTGAGGGTAGAGATAGAAGATCACCGGATTAGGTCCAGTGGGCAGAAACCCTTGGTATAAGGATGCTATACTTAGAACTTCTGCCAAAAGCATGGCATCTAGCATTAACCTTTTATAATGAGGGCTCTTAGTGATATTGAAGGTGGGTGGAATCCCAGGTTTCTGGAGAGCTTTCAGTTAGCTCAGATCTGGTGGGGGCTGGGTAAAGCCTGGATATCATTGGAATTCAAAAGGGTGCTTTTTGACCAGGATTTGTGAATCAAAGGTCAGCCATGGGAGTTGGAAAATCAGAAAGGAATCTTAAAGGGACCTCAACCCCCATCACTACTACAAGTATACTGCTGCTGTTGCTATTGCTGTTGCTGTTTTTATTGCTACTGCTACTGTTACTACTTACTACTGCCATCTTATTCACTCTAATATTAATAACTAGCATAAAAAGAACATTGTAAATTTTGAAAAGTAATTTACAAACATTTTATCTTCACAACCTTCTCAAGAATTAGGTGCTACTAGCATCCTCATTTTGGAGATGAAAAAAACTGAGGATGAGAGCAATGAAATTATTTGCCCAGAGTCATATAACTGGGAAGACCAGATTTTAATTCAATCAAGTATTCCTGACTCCATGTCCACCACACTATCTGTTGTCCCACCAAGGTGGTGTGTACTTCATAAATTCCAAGTTATTGCCCAATTGCCTTCTCCATTAGAATGTGAGGTTCTTGAGGGCAAAAACTGTATTTTTTAGATTATATTTCCAGCACATAATATGGGGTCTAGCATGGAATAAGTGTTTAATGTTTATTTGTTGATTGATTTATTGAACATAAAATAGTATGTAAATTTGAAATTATTTAAATTTTCTTAACTTCAGTTCCTTCATCTGCAAAATTAAAAATTTGAATTATGTAGTATAACATAAGAGATCTGACCTTGGAATCAATAGTATCTGGAATTGTTTGTTCTTTAGTGTATCTTGGTTATGAAATTCTGGTTAAGCCATTTAATCTTTTAATGCTCTAGACCAAAGCTTGTTAAATTCTGGGTTTCAACCACATTTGGGGTCTTGTACCTGAATGTGGGGGGTCACAAAATTGTGATTCAAAATCATTGTGTTTTATTTAAGTATCTGTTTTATATAACTATATACCTGAGGTTGTGTAATTTTTTTTTCAATCAAAAAGGGGTTGCAAGTGAAAAGATTTTAAGAAGTTTTGCCCTAGGCAATCCTTTCAGATGCTAAATTGCAGAACAAGTGTAAATCTTCATTGGTAGAAGGAATTATTTCATCTGGCAACTTCCCATTCTGATGAAATCACAACATTCTCCCTATATACATACACAAAATGAAGATCATCTTTTCACTATTCTTCACAATGTTATCATTAATTTTATAAATCTTGAAGTAGTACATATGGTGATATTATTGCATTAATTATAACTTGCAAATTACGCAGCAGATATCTAATGTAATCTTCTTATAATCACTCAAGGAGGTCAGTAGTGTTCATATTTCATTATTCCCATTTAACAGTTAAGGAAATTTTTAAAAATCCCTTATTAAAAAACTGAGTCACATAGCTAATATGTTAGAGTCTTGTGATTAACTGAAATACAGATCTCTTAGATCCATGTACAATAGTCTTTCCCGCAGTAAATGGTTTGCCTATTTCTATCTACTTATATGATCCACCTTTGTTGTTTATTAGTTTTAGGACTGTATGATCCCCTAGTGCCATGAAAACAAAATACTGTTTGTATATTACCAAGTTCTGTCCAAAATTTCTAGCCAGGTGACATTCGATTAAAGTTAATGTACAAAGCAGCTTTTGCCTTGAAAAGTCACAGAAAGATGTACTTCCCATGGGAAGAAAGGAGAGAGGGGATTATTGTGGAAGGGGAAACAACATCCCTACTTGCTTTGCCTATAGGCTCGCCTACAGGGAATTTAGAAGCTGATTACACACACACACACACACACACACACACACACACACACACACACACAAACACACACACTTACTCTGAAGACACCCTGAATACCTTAGAATCAGCTTGAGTCATGATAAGCACAAGTCTTTATTCTTGATCTTTTGGGGTCTCAGTCAGGGGAATAGATATAGGAATCTCCACATATTCTTTCCCTTTCTCCACCACCAAAGAATGATTCCCTCTTGTCCTACTCCACCCTCAGATGCCTCTCTTCATTCACTGTATATACCCATAGACGGAGCCAGCACAGTATAGTGGGCCTGGTCATTCTCCAAGCATATGCTAATAGAGTATCCTCCAATTGATAACAGACTTAAGTGCTATGCTATTCAAGTGCATCTGCTCAGAGATACAGCCCTTTACAAACACACACACACACACACACACACACACACACACACACACACACACACACACACACACATATATGCATTCATACCTGAGATTTTAGGAGATTTTCAGTTAATACTGAAGGCTGGTTCTGCCAGAGAAATATAGGTAATATTGCCTATACAGCTCTATTCTCTGGGATCAGAGAGAATAGAATTACGTTTCCACAGAAGAAATTAACTTTTTTGTGGAAACCAAAAGACCCAAAAAAAGGTTATTCTCAGGAAAAGGTAGCATATATAAAATTAACTTTATTGGAGAGTCTGAGAGAATTTATAAAAGAGTCAGTAGTTGTGATTATATCTACTAACAGAAGAAGACTGAAGAAGACAGCAGAAAAGTTTCAGATTTATGAATGCTTTTATCTTTGGATCTCCTCTAATATTGTCATTATGTGATATTTCTGTATGTTCATGATGGGGTGGGTTAGGAGTGACATTTTTCCCCATATCTTTGTCTTAATCAAAGTCAGCCCCATTCAGATATGGGGACTGATGCTCTATACAATGTGTGCCAGTGTGAAATAAGCAATGAGAACTGCGTAAGTTCCTAATTCTACTCTGTATGATACTAGAGATAATTCTCTTTCTCTCCAGAGCACAAATGCTTGGAGAAAGATTCTGGCCAATCTCACATCAAGTATTTTTAACAATGTGCTGGATTAATCATGTTTTCCTCCAATAACTGCCTCCCAACGTCACTATATAGCGGCCAGCAGTGTAAGCACCAGAAAAGAGGGCTTTTGACAATTTTTTTCTGATTGCACATTTATGTGTCACAGATAGTTATGTACCTAACATTTCCAAGTAAAATAAGGTGGGAGAGATAAGATTAAAGCAAATTCCCTTGTAGATTTCTCTTTAGAAGCCACCTGAGATAATAGCTCTGGAATACAGAAAAATCTTCAGGAGATTGATGAGATGAAGCAGAATCAAATGACTATATACAGAATATTTTCTAAAATCATAGATTTATAATAATCATATTTTAGAATATCATGTCAATAGTTTTATTGAAAAATTTAACTGAGTTCTTAGGTTACCAGAATTACGGTCTATTCTATTTTATACATAGCAAACATGTAGCCTTAATTTATCAGGTATATCATGGGTATAGAAATGCTTAAAAAAAAAAAAAGAAAGAAAAAACTTCTAACTCCTTACTTCTGAAATTATATAATTACTTTGTTATACAGATTCCACTAACATACAAAGGAATTGAGACAACTGACTTCTGTTTATCCAATGCTCCATTTCTTGCCTCCAAACCAAAATATATCCAAAGATTTTGCATTCTACTAGTATCTACTGGGTTCTACTTATCATTACTTTTCATTGTCTTTCCTGCACGTCAGTTCTAAATGATTCTATATGTTCCTTCTTCTTAAAAAATAACTTACAACTTTTTTGGCTATTTTTGAATGGAATGCATTGTAAAGCCCTACAGGGAAACATAATATGTTCCTAATCTCTTTGTCCCCATAAAATCTAAGATCTTGAGGAGCAGGAAAGTTTTGTTTTTGTTTTTAGTATACTTAGAGTCTTGAATATAGGAAGAACACAAGAAATGTTTATTGTCTTACCTTTGTTCAGTTCTAGCTCACAGGGTATGAATCCTAAAAATATACCATTTCAATATTATTTAATCATCAACTCTTTGCTTATAAATAAAGGAGGGCAGGTCTGGGGATGGAGGAAAGAGGATTTTTTATAAATTTTAGTATGATCTTAAGCAGCTTCCATATATGAAGAGATAAGCTATCTTCATCACTTTGGGAGGATTCCTGGTTAAAATATACTCTTCTTGATAGTAATGTTTTGAAGGAAAAGTCTAGGGTAAATATTTGATTTTTTATGTTATCATCAAAATATTATTTGTAGTAAATGCTCCAGGCCATAAAACTTTCAACTACCTGTTCAACTGGAATACTACCTGCTACCTGCTTCTGAGACTCAGCATTCCCTATATTACTGCCACCATCTTCAATATATGTGTCTTCCTTCCTTAAAATTTTGTACTCAAGAACAGCTCTACACCCCTTATCAACCTGCTGCTGCTGATGAGACCACTGTCCCTTTGCCCCAAATGAGTTTGGGTTCTGATTGTTTGAAGAGGGAATGATGTGGTATAGATACTAAGGAGAATGTAGCAATAACCTTAAGGTTACTTGGTCTAAGGAGTCCTGTACTCCCACAAATAATGCTGGACATCAGATAACAAAATCTTGTTCAGTAATTACAAAATTTCTGAGATGATCTAACGCACTAAATTCAATAATAGGGTGCAACTCCACCTCTATGTCATAGAATTCAGTACCTATCAAAGGTACTTTAAAACTACTCAATTCTACCTCTAAGACATAAATTTAGCATATCAATGACTTCAAGAACCTGATATTTTTTCTTTTTTTCTTTGATATTATTTATGTTAAACTAAATCAGTTATTGTCCTTTATTCTCTTTTTTTATTAAAGCTTTTTACTTTCAAAACATATGCATAGATAAATTTCAACATTCACTCTTTCAAAACCTTGTGTTTCAAAATTTTTCTCTCTGCTCACCCCAATTGCTTTCCTAGATGGCAATATTCTAATATGTCAATCATGTACAATTCTTTTACTCATATTTTCATAATAGTTGTGGTGCACAAGAAAAATCAAATCAAAAAGGAAAAAAAAATAGAAAGAAAACAAAATGCAAATAAACAACAAAAACAGGAAAATGTTATGGGCCAGAACTCTGAACTTGAAACAAAGGAGTCTTACAAGGTATTAAGTCTGTGGAATTGATAGAGACAATAGTTATCTAATTTAGCATGGTTCAGTATGATTGATTTAATCCTACAAGGAGATGTTATGGACCAGAACTTGAAACAAGGTACTAAGTGGAATGGGGGAGACAATGGTTAAATCTTGTTTAGCACTGATTTAATCTTAAAACAAATAATGGTTTCCTAATGATATAATTATTGGTTTCTACTCAATGTGGAGCATATAAGCTAGAAACCTCAGCCAGGGAGATTCAGAGACATTTGGAGAGAAGGCAAAGGACTGGCAGCAGGAGTGTAAGCTCTCAGAACCAAGGGGAAAAATTCAATTTGATCTTCGATCTTGGTGGCTGGCGTGAACTCCTGCAGTTCCCCCACTAAGACCAAAGCCAGACTGAAAGGCTCTCCAGAAAGCTGCCCAGGCCCAGAAAGGATATAATAAAGGACCTGGACTATAAGAAAGCTAACCAGGTCCCAGGAAAGGAGACAAGACTTAAATGAGATAATAAAGGATTTGGACTTTAATACCTGGTTGTACTTTTAGTGATTACTGACCTGAAAAGAAGGCTGCTCCCAAGACCTCCAGAGACCCTCCAAAAAAAACCAAAAAAAGAGATCATTACATTTTGGTACATGGGGCTAATGCTAAACTAGATAATATTAGATATACATAGTATTAAAAATGTGTAAATCTTCTATGCATATTTCTATAATTATTCTGCATAAGAAAGATCAGATCAAAAAGGGGAAAAAATGATAAAAAAATTATATGTAAGCAAACAACAAAATAAGAGTGAAAATACTATGTTGTGATTCATACTCAGTCCCCACAATCCTCTTTCGGGTACAGATGGCTCTCTTCATCACAAGACCATTAAATCTAGCATGAATCATCTTATTATTAAAAAGTGTCACATTCATCAGAATTGATGATGGAATAATCTTGCAGTTGCTGTGTACAATGATCTTCTGCTTCTGCTCATTTGACTTAGCATCAGTTCATGTAAATTTTTCCATGCCTTTCTGGAATCGTCCTGCTGATTCTTTCTTATAGAAGAGTAGTATTTCATAACATTCATATATCATAACTTATTCAGCCATTCTCCAACTGATGGGCATCCACTCAGGTTCCAACTTCTTATCACTACAAAAAGAGCTGCCAGAAATATTTATTGCACATGTGGTTTCCTTTTCCTCTTTTATGATCACTTTAGGATATAAGCCTAATAGAAACACTACTAGATCAAAGGGTATGCAGTTTGATAGCCCTTTTAGCATAGTTCCAAATTGCTCTCCAGAATGGTTGAATAAGTTCACAACTCTACCAAAATGTGTTAGTGTCCTGTTTTTCCCACATTCCTCCAACATATGTAATTTTCTTCTCCTATCATCTTAGCAAATATTAGAAGTGTGTAGAAGTACCTCAGATTTGTCTTAATTTGCATTTCTCTGATCAATAGTGAGGTAGAGCACCTTTTCATATAACTAAAGATGGTTTTACTTTCTTCATCTGAAAATTGTTCATATCCTTCATCAGTTAGAGAATGGCTTGAATTCTTATAAATTTAATTCAATTTTCAATATATTTTATAAATAAGGCCTTTATCTGAACACTTAAATGTAAATATTTTCCCCATTTTATTGCTTCCTTTCTAGTCTTGTCTGCACTGGTTTTGTTTGTACAAAAACTTTCTAACTTAATATAATCAAAATTAATTATTATGTATTCAATAATATACTCCAGTTCTTTTTTGGCCACAAATTCCTTTCTTCTCCTCAAATCGCAGAGGTAAACTATTCTATGTTCTTTTAATTTTTGTATAATATCAATCTTTATGCCTAAATCATGAACCTGTTTTGACCTTATCTTTGTATATGGTGTTATGTGTGGGTTAATGCCTAGTTTTTGCTTTATTAATTTCTAATTTTCCCAGTAGTTTTTGTCAAATAGTGAGTTATTATCCTGCAGTTTTTGAGTTTGTCAAACAGTAGATTATAATAGTCATTGACTATTTTGTCCTGTGAACCTAACCTATTCCATTGATTGACTATTCTATTTCTTAGCCAGTGCCAAATAATTTTGATGACTGCTGTTTTATCATATAGTGTTAGTTTTGCCACAGCTAGACTATGTTCATTTGCATTTGTTTCCTTAATCCCCTTGAAATTCTTGACATTTTGTTCTTCCAGAGAAACCTTTGTTATTATTTCTTCTTTATATGTAACATAATTTCATGGGAGTTTGATTGATATGGCTCTGAATAAGTAGATTAGTTAGTATTGTCATTTTATTTTTGTATTAGCTCAATTTATACATGAGCACTTGATATTTTTTCAGTTGATTAGATCTGATTTTATTTATGGGGAAAGTGGTTTGTAATTATATTCATATAGTTCTTGACTTTACCTTGGCAGATAGATTCTGAAATATTTTATATTTTCTACAATTCTTTTAAATGAAATTTCTCTTTGTATTTCTTGCTGCGAGGTTTTGTTGTTAATATATAAAAATGCTGATGATTTCTTTGTATTTATTTTGTATCCTGTAACTTTGCTAAATTTGTAAATTGTTTCTACTAGGTTTTTAGTTGATTATCTAGGATTCTCATAGTATATCATCCTATCATCTTCAAAGAGTGATAATTTGGCTCCTTCATTTCCTACTCTAATGCCTTTAATATCTTTCTCTTCTCTTCTAGCCAAAGATAACATTTCTAATGTAATATTAAATAGTAATGGTGACAGCCAAAAATCTTGTTTCATCCCTGATTTTATTGGAATTGGTTCTAGTTTGTTCCCATGATGCTTGCTAATGGTTTTACATAGATGCTACTGATCATTTTAAAGAAAATCCCATTTATTCCTATATTTTTTACTGTTTTTAATAAGGATGTGACTTGAGTTTTGTCAAATGCTTTTTCTGTGTCTATTGAGAGTATCCTAATAATGGACCAGTCCTGCATTAATGGTCTAAATCCTGCTTGGTCATGGTATATTATCCTGATAATGATTTGTTGTAACCTTTTTGATAATATTTTATTTCAGATTTTTGCATCAGTATTAAGTCAGGATATTGGTCTAAAATTTTCTTTTTGTTGGTTTTTACCTTACATGATTTAGGCATCAGTTCCATATCTGTGTCATAAAAGGTATTTGGCAGAACTTCTTCTTTCCCTATTTTTCCAAATAGTTTGCATAGTATTGGAATTAATCACTCTTTAAATGTTTGGTAGAATTGACATGTAAATCCATCTATCCCTGAAGATTTTTTCTTAGAGATTTGATTAATAGTTTGTGATTTTTAAATGTACAAATCCAAGCATGTTCTCTCATCTGAGTCTAATTCATCAATATTCAATTAGCTCTTAAACACTTAAAATTGGATGTTCCATATATATTCCTTTCATGGCATCCAACAACATATAATAATCATTCCCTCAAAAGCATACTCACTTCCAAATTTCAATATTGTTGAAGGTGCTACCATCTTACCAAGTATGTACACTCCCAATATAATTGTCATACTCAGGTTTTCATTCTCTCAAAATACATCTGTCCAATCCAGTTCCAAATTTTATCATTTCTATTTCTACAAGTTCTTTTACATACATATGTGTATATATACATATATATGCATTTATATATATATATATATATGTATGTATGTATGTATGTATAACTTCTACTCACTCACATTTCTATCTTCTTATTTTGGACCTTCATCAATTCTTGCAAAAAGTATTTCAATGGCTTTGTAACTGTTCCCCACTTTAATACTTCTTCCACTCAGCAGCCAATTTGATTTTTGTAAAGAACACAACTGACCATAACACTCACTCGAATCAATTTCAGTGCTTTCTATTACTACTAATATCAAATATTATATCGTGTATGTATATATATATATATATATATATATATATATATATATATATATATATATATATATAATTTAAAGTTTTTCATATGAATCTGAATCTAACATCTTTTTTAAGTTTGAGCCTATATTTATGGAACATCTCACACTATATGTCCCAGAGATGTCTTAAACACAGCATCACTTCCCTTTTCCATTCTTGTTATTGATGATACTTTGCCAAGTACTGTATATTCTATCTTCACAATATCTCTCATATGTGCTTCCTCTCATGAAATCATCAAAACCATGTATAGATAGACATCACATTAATCCTTAACTATTGCTATCACCTTCTGTTTGACTTCTTCATGTTCAGTGTCTCATCACTTCAATCAATCATTTACTCAATTTGTTTTTACATTCAAAGATTCTGATAAGGGTCTCATTTCTAAAGCATACAGAGAATTAACTAAAATTTATAAGAATTCAAGTTATACTCCAATGGATAAGTGGTCAAAGTAAACGAGCAGGCAATTTTCAGATGAAGAAATTGAAGCTATTTTTAGTCATATGAAAAAGTGCTCCAAATCACTATTGACCAGAGAAATGTAAATTAAGACAACTCTGAGATACCACTAAGTATCTCTCAGATTGGCTAAGATGATAAGAATATATAATGACAAATGTTGGAAATGATTGAGAAAACTGGGACACTGATACCTTGTTAGTGATACTGTGAATGGATCCAGACATTCTGGAGAGCAATTTGGAACTATGCTCAAAAAGTTATCAAACTTTGCATACTCTTTGGCCCAGCAGTGTTTCTACTGGGCTTATATCCCAAAGAGATCTTAAAGAAGGGAAAGAGACCCATATGTGCAAAAATGTTTTTGCCAGCCCATTTTGTAGTGGCAAGGAACTGGAAACTAAATAGATGCCAATCGATTGGAGAATGGATGAATAAATTATGGTATGTAAATGTTATGGAATATTATTGTTCTGTAAGAAATGATTGGATGATTTCAGAGAGATCTGGAGAGACTTACATGATGCTAAGTGATATGAGCAGAAGCAGGAGATCATTGTACATGGCAACAAGAAGACTATACAATGATCAGTTCTGATGGACATGGTTCTCTTCAACAAGGAGATGATTCAAACCAGTACCAATTGTTCTGTGATGGAGAGAGCTATCTATACCCAGAGAGAGGACTGTGGGAACTGAGTGTGGATCACAACATAGCATTCTCACTCTTTCTGTTATTTTCTTTTTTTTTAATTTCTTGTTGATCTGATTTTACTTGTGCAGAAAGATAACTATATAAATATTTATACATATATTGGATTTAACATATATTTTAACCAAAAAATTGTAGACATCAAAAGGGTTAAATAAATATAGATATTCAAACAATTAATATTCTATCTCTTTTAATCAAAGTTTAAATAAGAGAAAGAGAAATCTAAACAGCTTGCTGACTGCCATACTCAAAGACAATTTTAATAAACACATTTAGGAATAATTATATGTTGCAAACCTTTGTTCTCAGGGTATTGGTATCAATTCTTTACCTCAAAATACTGAATTATGCCTTTTGCTTGGTCTCCTATCAAGGAAAGTAGATAATTCATCACAATAAATTGTTTTTAAAGTAAAACAAATATAAAAGTTAGAATAATATCTAAAAGCACTATAATTATAAAAGTCCAAAGGAAATGCAAGTACCAAATAAAATTCCTTATTAACAGCCACATAAATATTGATAAACTCGACAGCAAGATTAGCAGTGACAAGTATATATAAGGAAGAGGGCATTTGCAGGTTGTGATTGTATCAGGCTGCCAATAAGTTTAGTGCCATGGAACAAAATTGTGTATGAAGCTAAAACCAGATTTGGGTAAACATAGAGGGCTGGGCAAGGGTAAAATTATATTATAGTTTACTTGGAACTGTTTTCCAAAAAAAAATCATGTCTTTGTCTTCTTTAATGTATTTCTCTTTAGGTAAACAGTTCTAGATTTCAATATACCAAAATTTCACATTGAGTAAGTAACAATGATTACAATTATTGATGGGGAGAAGTATAGGATTTAAATTATTACACTTGGAAGCACATATGACATATAATAATTTTAGTTCTCTGTGTTTGGCCATGGACCAATCCCTGCTGTTCCCAGACATCTTTTCATCTAACTATACACTTTTTCCCAAGGTGATCATCCTTGAATGGAATGAATCAACCAATGGTAAAGTGCCTCCTATATTCTAGCCATTAGGATAAGTATTGGAATAAGATAAAAACAAAAGAGTCCCTTCCTAAAAAAAAAAAAAAAAACTCTGTTACAACAGTAGAAAAACAGTATTACTCTTATTACCAAAAGTATGCCCAATCTCAAGATCTCTAAAATGTAATTTGGAGAAGATAAATTTGCTACTTTTGCCCCCAAAGTACATAAATAAGAGAGTGATAATAAAAAAGGAAACAATTACAGCTTTCATAGCTCTAAAGTTTGACATCGTCAAGGCTCATGAGACAAGTATATGCTGCTATGGTCCAGCTTAGTCAAGCAGGGTAAAAATAGAACACATAAGAAGTAGTGCTTCAACAGCTTTTCTGTGTTTCCCCAGGTTGAAGTTCTTATGTTAAACTGCTTTTGACCTTAGTAAGGTGGGTGGGGAAGATCTCAGTGGCACAAATGAAAACAATAAAAAAACAGTTTTATGCAAAACTATTACTTTGAAAAATGAAATATAACAAGAAGAGCATAAATTCCTATTTCCAGTACATGTATGTGTGTAGATGTAAGTAGATCCTCACATGTATATGAGTGCATGTGTTGTATATAAATTAAATAGAAATTGAGCTTTATATTATCCAGAAATCCACTTTCTTTAAACTTTTGCTTTGCATAACCCTGATATATTCCAAGGCATTTTCTAGACTGGAATACTGTTACCGAACTTTCATACATGAAAAATAACCTCTGAGGGGATAGAAAATTTAAGCTGAGAAAAGGGAGATATATGTCTGCTAGATTTAGAGAAATGAATGTCAGTGCATCATTCTAAGAAGCATCTGGGTACTTTGATGGCTAGTTCTCCACACCGTTATTAAAGTGGATGCTTCAATAAGGCTACAGCTGACATTTCAAAACTCCTCCCAGGTCTCTGAGATGCCTTTACATGAACCCTTAGGAGCACATCTGTCAGGAGGGATAGAATGTCTTGGGCTCTCAAATGTATCCCTTGAGCAATAAGGAAGGAATCTAAGGAAACTATGATTCTTATTCCTGTAGCCTCTGTTGAATCTGAATTACTATCTAATCACAAGGATGTAAATTCCTACTCCTGGATGAGTATAAACAAAATTAGAAAGTTTGTGTGTGTGTGTGTGTGTGTGTGTGTGTGTGTGTGTGTGTGTACATATGTGTGTGTTATAAGTAGAGATAAAGAGTACTAATAAATGAAACTCTACAAAATGGAATATTTGATATAAAAGCACATTTTAACTTTGTAATTCTTAAAATGCTATTAAATGTGAATTATTATTGTTTATGTAGTTTCTCTGGCTATTCTCC
This sequence comes from Sminthopsis crassicaudata, assembly GCF_048593235.1. Taxonomy (NCBI): domain Eukaryota; kingdom Metazoa; phylum Chordata; class Mammalia; order Dasyuromorphia; family Dasyuridae; genus Sminthopsis; species Sminthopsis crassicaudata. Next base: position 641,485,737 of record NC_133617.1, read on the forward strand.
CAGTGGATCAGTACATCCGTAGATCATCCAGAATACAAAGAAAAAAAGAGATTCTGGGTTACACATAACTGGAACTAATTTCTGCCAACAGTCCGAAAGATTAATTTGGTCCCTTTATTTCTCCATGACTAAATAAAATCTGCCTAAAGGCAGTAATGCCATTTTGTCCACTCTCACATCTATTATCAATTATTATCTTCTTTTCATCAGCTTAAAATATCCCAATCATACATTCCCACTCCTTATTTAATGCAGCTCTTACTGATATATATATATATATATATATATATATATATATATATATATATATATATATATATATATATATATATATATATATATATATATATATATGTAAAATATGGCAATATATTATTACATAATAATATGATGTGAAATGATCATTTAGTCCAGGAAATTTAAAAGTTTGTCAGAAGGGATCTATCTCATTTAAGGAAAGGAGAAAGGGGAAATTGGCAACTCAGGATAGGAAGTTTCCTAGTGAACCAGCAGTAAATCCCATCTCAAAAAATGTGTTTCTGAGTCCTAGAGGAGGGGGAGCAGGGAACACCAAAACTCAGATACCAGATGTAACTTTCCCTAGCTTGAGGAGCCCATGGACTCTAGGTGCTTTGTTGTAACCCTAGCCAAATAAGAATCCACTAATGACCAGGCCTCAGAGTGCTTCAGCACAGCTCTAGCCAAAAACTTATCTTCCAGCAGCTACACCTCAGTGTACCTCATCATAACTCAAAGTAAGCAGCTATTCTCAAGTGACCTGATCTCTGTAAAGGACTGAAACTCTGAGTTGATGCACTGAGGTCAGACAACTGAGCACTTAAGTCTAATTATAGCATATGCTTGGAAAATGGCCCTTCCCACTGTGTTGTGCTCGTTCAATCTGTTGGTGCTTACAGAGAACTATGGGAAGGATTATGGGGTGGGATAAGACAAGCCAGAGTCACTTTGGTGGTAGAGGAGGAAAAGGAAGGTCATGGAGATTCTGTGTCCATTCTAATTCACTTCTCCCCCTAAAGACCAAGAATAAAGACCAAGGACTTTTGCTTATCCTATTCCGACTGATTCTGGGGCATCCAGGGTGCTAACTCGGTCTTCCCAGACCTCCAAAAACTTCAGTGTAGTCCTGGTAAACAGGCTTTCCCCAAAGGCCAGAATCCAACATGCTTCAAGATAGCACTGGAAACACAGAAGCACAATTCCTGGCCTCAGAACCTACCAGACAAACTAGTACATCCCAGGCTCAGCAACAGGTAAGCTGTGAGACCTCTACAGCCTCCTGCAGCACCGACTTTCTTTCTCCACATCTTCCCAGAGCAGCCCCAAAAAGGAGACTATCCTGTGGGGCTCTATTCCAAAGGACTAGATAAATATCTAGAGTTTGTAACCACTGGTACGAGAAACTGAATACAGTACTCTATTCACCTGGGGATCGAAACTCAACTTTACGAAAAAGGAAAAAGGAGGAAAAAGAGAGACAGAGAGACACACATACATACATACACACACACACACACACACACACACACACACACACACACACACATACACACACAGATATGTGACAGAGACAGAGAGAGAGAGGGAGGGAGAGAAATGGAGAGGGAGAGGGAGATAGAGAAGAAAAGGAAAAAGGAGAGGAAGAGGGAGAGGGAGAAGAACAGAAAGAGACACATACATATAGACAGTGAGAAAGACAGACATACAGAGTAAGACAGAGAGAGAGAAGGGAGAAAGAGAGGGAGAGGGAGAAGAAGAGGAAGAGGAAAAAGAGAGGGACATATAGACTCCTACATATAGAGAGATAGATACAGAGTACAGACATAGAAACAGACACTGAGAGATAAACAGAGGTAGAGACAGACAAAGGGACAGAGATACAGACAAAGAAACTGAGAGAAGCAGTGAAAGACAGACAGAGACAGAGAGATATAGAATAAGATACACAGAGATGGAGAAGCATATATAGAGAGACAGACAAAGATTGAGAAAGAGAGAAAGACTGAGAAAGAGAGAAAGAAAGAGACAGAGACTGAGAGTAACAGAGAGGCAAAAAGATGAGAAAAACAACAACAGGAAAAAAAATCTGACCATAGAAAGTTTTTATGGTCACAGGAAAAAGGAAGACACAATCGCAGAAGAGAACAATATTATGAAAATACCTATGGGCAATACACCCCAAATAAAGGAAAAGTTGTCTCAAGCCAAGAAACAACACAGAAGAGCTGAAACATAAAAAAGGGGTAGAAAAAAATTGAGAAAAGAAATGAAAATGATGCAAGAAAATTATCAAAGAAAAAGTTAACTCCTTGAAAAACTGTTTAAAATAGGGTGTCAACTGAATAAAGATATGCAAAAATCCTCTGAAAGAAATAACTAAAAAATGAAATTAAGTAATGAAAAATAAAATTGCAAAGCTAATTGAGGAAATTGTTGATGACTCTACTATGAGACATCAAGAATCAATCAAACAAATACAAAAGGATGGGGGGAACTGGAGGAAAATGTAAAATACCCTATGGGGAAAACAACTGATCAAGAAAATAGATCCAGAAGAGACAATGTCAAAATCATTAGACTACCTGAAAGTCATAATCAAAAAGAGGACAATTCTTTCAAAAAGTTTGTCAAGGAAAACTAACTTGATATCTTAGAACCAAAAGGGCATTACTACTGGGCTTATATCCCAAAGAAATCTTAAAGAAGGGAAAGGGACCTATATGTGCAAAAATGTTTGTGGCAGCCCTCTTTGTAGTGTCTAGAAACTGGAAATTGAGTGGATGCCTATCAGTTGGAGAATGGCTGAATAAATTGTGGTATATGAATGTTATGGAATATTATTATTCTGTAAGAAATGACCAACAGGATAATTTCAAAAAGGCCTGGACAGACTTATATGAACTGATGCTGAGTGAAATGAGCAGGACCAGAAAATCATTATGTACTTCAACAACAATACCATATGATGATCAATTCTGATGGACGTGGATCTCTTCAACAATGAGATGAACCAAATCAGTTCCATTTGTTCAAGAATGAAGAGAACTAGCTACACCTAGCAAAAGAACTCTGGGAAATGAGTGTGAACCCCAAATAGCATTTTAACTCCTTCTGTTTTTGTCCACTTGCATTTTTTATTTCCTTCACAGGTTACTTGTACATTATTTCAAAGTCCAATTCTTCCTGTGCAACAACTGTATGGATATGTTGTTTATGATTATATATAGTTTTGCAATTGTCAATGATGAAACAGTACCCATGCATGTATCTTGTAAATAAAAAGCTATAATAAAATATATATATATATATATATAAGACCAAAAAAATTAAAGGGGAAAAAAAAAGTTTACATCCTTATGTAGGAAAATACTACTTTCATGTTTAATAATTGTATCATTAAAATAATTCTTATATCATATTGAGTACATATAGAAGGAATATAGATAGAAAGAAGTTATGGGTATAAAGTGAATTAAAGAGAACAAAAAAAAATAATAAGAGATAAGACACAGGCTAAGAAGGCAGAAGTAGGTGGTATTGATACATAAACCGGATAGGGCCAAAGCAGAGATAGGAAATTATAGAACAACTTCTCTAATTAATATTGATGCAAAAATCTTAGATAAAATATTAGTAAAGAGATTATAGCAAGTTAAGCCAAGATAATTCACTATGACCAAGTAGGATTTATACCAGTAATGCGGAACTGGTCCAGTATTAAAACTATTAGCATAATTGACTATATTATAACCAAGTTAACAATGTCATTAAAGAGAATGACAATATGAGACACTATATCAGACTTTGCAAAATGCAGTCAAAACAGCAGCACTTAGGGAAAATTATATCTTTATGTACTCATATCCATAAAAGAGAAAATGTTCATATGAATGAATTTGGCACACAATAATAATCTGGGGGAAACTAAATTAAAAATATTTAAATACAGAATTAGAAATTCTGAAAATCAAAGGAGAAATACTGAAAGCATAAAAATATTGAAATGATTAAATATAGGAGATGATTTTATGAAAAAAAATGAGGTAAACAATTGATTAAATGCATTTACAAAAAGGAAAGAAACTAAAGTGCCATTATCAAAAATGAAAAGGAAAAATTCATTATCAATACACATGAAAATAAAGAATTTAATCAGAGCTATTTTGCCTAGCTGTGTGTTAATAAATTTTATATTATAAATAAAATGGATTTATATTTACAAAAATCTGAATTGTCTATATTAACAGAAGAGGAAATTAAATAGTTAAATAATCTATCTTAGAAAAAGAAATTGAGCAAGTCATAAATGAACTAAGCAAAAATCCCCAGGGCCATATGGATTGATGAGTTAATTCTATCAAATGAGCAAAAAACAATTAATTCCATACTATAAAATATTTCAAAAATTAGCAAAAAAGATATCCTACCAAAATTTCTATGAGGAAAATATTGTATTTATAACTACACCAAGAAGAGCAAAAAAACAGAATAAAAGAAAACTATATAATAATTTCCCTAAGGAATATTGAGGAAAATATTTTAATTTAAATATTATTGAGGAAATTATAGCACTATATAACAAAGATCAAACACTATGACCAGGTGGGATCTATACCAAGAATGCAAAACTGGTTTACTATTTAGAAAATATCAATATAATTGACCATATCTAATTAGAAATTATATGGTTATCTCAATAGATACAGAAAAAGGCCCCTTATAAAGACATTATTTCTCAAATCTATAAAGAACTGAGTCAGCTTTCTAAAAATATAAATCATTCCACAACTGATACATGATCGAATTATAAGAATATAATAATACATATTCCTATAAGAATAGGAATTTTTCAAAAGAAAAGAATACATTTATAGTGATGTGAAAAATATTTTAAATCACTACTGATTGAAGAAATAAAAATTAAAACAATTAGCTAATATGGCAGAAAATGTAAATTATAAATGTTAGAGGGGATGTGAAAAAAAAATTGGGACACTAATGCATTATTGGTAGAAATATTAGCTGATCTAGTCCTTGTGGAAAACAAATTGAAACTATGCCCAAAGAGTTATAAAACTGTCATCACAGCATTATCACTAAATAATTCTGTATCCCAAAGAGATCAAACACAAAGTAAAGGAGACTCACATGAAGAAAAGTATTTATAGTAGTTTATTTTGTGGTGGCAAAGAATTAGAAATTGAAAGGAAGCCTTTCACTTGTAAAATGACTAAACAAGATGCAATATATGATTATTATAAAATACTAATGTGCTCTTAAAAAATAATATTGAGGATGCTTTTGGAAAATCCTGCTAGAAGATGGCAGAGAGTAGACACAAATTTCTGTGACCTCCACTGACCTTCTCTCAAATCAACAGCAGATTAAGCCTCTAAACTGGTTTGAGAATCAAGGAATCAATCAATATTTGGAGTACAACACATTCTCAAAAGAAGATACCTTGGAAGAACTTCAGAGCAGGTCTGTTTCAAACAGGCAGGGAGATAGTCTGCTGAGCCCAAACCACAGCATAAGGAGACCAGAGAAATGAGCTGGGTCAGGGAGTCAGAGTGTTGAAGCTTCCAGACATTTGGGAATCTTCAGTGAGTCTCTTAGGCTACTCTATCGTAGATGCAGGCAGGTGATTTGGCAGATTTGCTAAAAAAGGCAAATTGAAAACAACTGAGTCCTGGCACAACACAGGACTTAACTGTGATTACCCAACACAGGAAGTCAACTAGTAGAACTGCTCCAGGGCAAATCAAAGCATTTGTCACTCCTTCGCATTGAGCAGACTTCAAGCCTTTAAAAGATGAGCAAAAAACCAAAAAGAACACTTGCCATTCTAGACACCTTTAATGGAGAGAGAGATGAACAGACCCTAAATCCAGAGGTTCTTAAAGGCAAAGCAACTCTAGATGAAGTCACAAAGTGAGATATAGTTGGTCGCCAATTCATAACGCTTTCATGAAAGTTTGCATAAAGGATCATAAAAGAGAGTGAGAAGAAAAATGGGGAAAGGAAAGGAGATCATTGCAAGAAGGAATGGAAAAGTATATACTGCTTTACAAAATAGATATGAAAAAGATACCAATTAACTGGAAAAAAAAGTGAAATGGGAAAAAAATGCAATGAATAAAACAGTCCCTTTGGCCAAATACAAAAGGAGCTAAAAAAAAAAAAAAAAGTAATAACAAAATAATACAGTTAAAATTTAGAATTGAACAAATGGAAGTGAATGACTCAATAAGACTTCAAGAATCAGTCAAATCAGATCAAAACAAAACAAAATAAAAAATGACAAAATAGAAGAAAATATTAAATAAATCCTAGGAAAGACAATGGGCCTGGAAAATAGATCTAGGAGAAACAATCTAAGGATTGTTGGACTCCCTGAAAGCCATGGTGAAAAAAAAAAATCTAGACATTATCTTACCAGAGATCATAAAGTAAAACTGCCCTGACATCTTAGAATGAGAAGGTAAACTAATTAATGAAAGAATTCACCAATCAATTCCTGAAAGAGATCAAAAAATGAAATCTCCTAAGAATATTATGGCTAAATTTCAGAACTATCACTCTGAATAAACAATATTGAAGCAGCAAGAAAAAGCCATTTAAATACGGAGGCCACAATAAGGTTTACCCAGGACTTAGCAGTTTCCACACTAAAAAAATTGAAGGAACTGGAATATGATACTTCAAAAGACAAAGGAACTTGGATTGCAGTCAAGAATAAGCTATCCAGCTAAAATAAACATTATCTTTCAGGGAAGAAAAGACCAGAACTGAACTAAAATTTTGATCTCCAAACATAGAACTCAGGAGAAACATAAAAAAGCAAAAGGGAAAGAAGTCTTGACAACTATAATTCTGTTATGGGTATACTTTGAGAGTGTGGGTATAACTTGATTTTATTATGATAATATAAAAATAAACTAGAACTGGAAAAAGGATTGTAAAGGAAAAAGGAGGTAAAATAAGGGAAATTGCATGTCACACACAAAGAGACAAAGAAGACCTATTATAATTGAAAAAAAAAAAAAAAAAAGAAGGCAGGGGGATGATCTTTGTCTGGATCTTACTCTCATGAGATTTGGCTCCAAGAGAAAATATCAATCATTTTGGTTTGACAAAGAAACTTGTTTCAACTTAGAAGGAAGTTGGATGGAAAAGGGGAAAAGAAACAGGTAAGAGTAATAGGAGAGGAAAAAAAAAAAAAAAAAGAAGTATTAGGGGAAAGGTATCAGAAGTGGAGAAAAGCTTGAAAGGGGGACAACTGGTTAGGGAGGTGATGATCAAAAGCAAAAAACTGGGGAGAAAGGAACAGGGAAAGGAAAGAGTAAAGCATAACATAGAGTATGTAAGATGGCAGGAAATACATAATCAAGTTATTTTAATTGTGACTGTGAATGGGATGAACTCTCCCATAAAATGGAAGAGGATAGCAGACTGGATTTAAAGGCAGAATCCTACAATATGTTGTTTACAAAAAATACATTTAAAGCATAGTGACACATACAGAGTGAAGGTAAAGGGCTGAAGCAAAATATATTATGCTTCAGGTGAAGTAAAAACAAAGTACGGGTAGCAATGCTGATTTCAGATCAAGTAAAAGCAAATATAGATCTAATTAAAAGAAATAAGGAAGGAAACTATATTTTACTAAAAGGTACCATGGATAATGAAGCAAAGTAAATACTACTAAATATAAATGCTCCAAGTAGTATAGAATCCAAATTCCTAGAGGTTAACTTAGGAGAGATGCAACAAGAAATATAAAACAAAACCATACTAGAGGGGGATCTCAACCTTGTTCTCTCACTAGAACAATTGAACCACACAATAAATAGGAAGTTAAGAAAGTAAACAAAATGTTACAAAAGGTATATATGATAGATCTTTGATGAAAATTGGAGACAGAAAGAAGTTTATTTTTTTTTTCAGCAGATCATAGAACCTACCAAACAATTGACCATGTTTTAGGGGATAAAAACTCAAAAGCAAACGCAGAAAGGCAGAAATAGTAAATACATTTTTTTTCAGATCATGATGCAATATAAACCAGAAAAAATAGACCAAAAGTTAATTGGAAATTAAATGATCTAATCCTAAAGAATGAATGTGTGAAACAGCAAATCACAGAAATAATAAATAATTTCATCCAAGATGAGACAATTAACTATAGGGGACTATAGTGGGACTATAGCAGCCAACGTGACTATAAAGGGAAATTTTATATTTCCAAATGCATACTGGCATAAAATAGAGAAAGAGAAGATCAGTGAATTGGGCATACAACTAAAAAACCTAGAAAAAGAACAATTAAAGTCCTCCATTAAATACCAAATTTGAAATTCTGAAAATAAAAGGGGAGATTAATAAAATTGAAAATAAGAAAATTATTGAATTAACAAATAAAAGTGAAAGTTAGTTTTAAAACAAAACAAAACAAAAACAAAAGCAAAAAACAGAATAACCTTTAGCTAATTTGATCAAAAAAAGAAAAGAGGAAAATCAAATTGTTAGTCCCAAAAATAAAAAGGGAGAACTTTCCACCAATGAAGAGGGAAATTAGAACAATAATTAGGAGTTATTTTGCCTGACTATATGCCAATACATTTGATAATCTAACTAAAATGGAATAATATTTACAAAAATTTAGATTTCCCAGGTTAACAAGAGGAAATACATTATTTACATAGTCCCATTTTTTAAAATTTTATTTTTTATTTTTTTATTTTAATAATTTTTATTATATATATATATTTTTTATAATATTATCCCTTGTATTCATTTTTCCAAATTATCCCCCCCCCTCCCTCCACTCCCTCCCCCCGATGACAGGCAATCCCATACATTTTACATGTGTTACAATATAACCTAGATACAATACATGTGTGTAAATACCATTTTCTTGTTGCACAATAAGCATTAGATTCCGAAGGTACATGTAACCTGAGCAGACAGATATTAGTGCTAACAATTTACATTCACTTCCCAGTGTTTCTTCTCTGGGTGTAGCTACCTCTGTCCATCATTGATCAACTGGAAGTGAGTTGGCTCTTCTTTATGTTGAAGATTTCCACTACCATCAGAATATATCCTCAGACAGTATTGTTGTTGCACTGTACAGTGATCTTCTGGTTCTGCTCATTTCACTCAGCATCAGTTGATGTAAGTCTCTCCAGGCCTCTCTGTATTCCTCCTGCTGGTCATTTCTTACAGAGCAATAATATTTCATAACCTTCATAGACCATAATTTACCCAACCATTCTCCAACTGATGGACATCCATTCATCTTCCAGTTTCTAGCTACAACAAAAAGAGCTGCCACAAACATTTTGGCAAATACAGGTCCCTTTCTGCTCTTTAGTATTTCTGTGTGATATAAGCCCAGTAGTAGCACTGCTGGGTCAAAGGATATGCACAGTTTGATAACTTTTTGGGCATAGTTCCAAATTGCACTCCAGAATGGCTGGATTCTTTCGCAACTCCACCAGCAATGTATTAGTGTCCCAGTTTTCCCACATCTCCTCCAACATTCATCATTATTTGTTCCTGTCATCTTATCCAATCTGACAGGGGTGTAGTGGTATCTCAGAGTTGTCTTAATTTGCATTTCTCTGATCAGTAGTGATTTGGAACACTCTTTCATGTGAGTGGATATAGTTTCAATTTCTTCATCTGAGAATTGTCTGTTCATACCCTTTGACCATTTATCAATTGGAGAATGGTACAGTTTCTTATAAATTAGGGTCAGTTCTCTATATATTTTGGAAATGAGACCTTTGTCAGAATCTTTACTTTTAAAAATATTTTCTCAATTTGTTACTTCCCTTCTAATCTTGTTTGCATTAGTATTGTTTGTACAGAAACTTTTTAGTTTGATGTAATCAAAATGTTCTATTTTGTGATCAATAATGATCTCTAGTTCTCCTCTGGTCACAAATTCCTTCCTCCTCCACAAGTCTGAGAGGTAGACTATCCTCTGTTCCTCTAATCTATTTATTATCTCCCTCTTTATGCCTAAATCATGGACCCATTTTGATCTTATCTTGGTATATGGTGTTAAGTGTGGATCCATATCTACTTTCTGCCATATTAATTTCCAGTTTTCCCAACAGTTTTTTCCAAATAATGAATTTTTATCCCTAATGTTGGTATCTTTGGGTTTGTCAAAGATTAGATTGCTATAGATGTACCCTTTTTTGTCCTTTGTATCTAATCTGTTCCACTGATCTACCGGTCTATTTCTTAGCCAATACCAAATGGTTTTGGTGACTGCTGCTATATAATATAGCTTTAGATCAGGTACACTTAGACCACCTTCCTCTGAGGTTTTTTTTTTTTTTTCATTAGTTCCCTTGCAATTCTCGACCTTTTATTCTTCCATATGAATTTTGTTGTTATTTTTTCTAGGTCATTGACATAGTTTCTTGGGACTCTGATTGGTATAGCACTAAATAAACAGATTAGTTTGGGGAGTATTGTCATTTTTATTATATTCGCTCGGCCTATGCAAGAGCACTGAATGTCTTTCCAATTATTTAAATCTGATTTTATTTTTGTGGCAAGTGTTTTGTAATTTTTCTCATATAATTCCTGACTTTTCTTTGGTAGATGGATTCCCAAATACTTTATACTCTCAACAATTGTTTGGAATGGAATTTCTCTTTGTATCTCTTGCTGTTGCATTTTTTTAGTGATATATAAAAATGCTGAGGATTTATGTGGATTTATTTTGTATCCTGCCACTTTGCTGAAATTTTGAATTATTTCTAGTAGCTTTTTAGCAGAGTCTTTGGGGTTCTCTAAGTATACCATCATGTCATCTGCAAAAAGTGATAGTTTGATTTCCTCATTTCCTACTCTAATTCCTTGAATCTCTTTCTCGGCTCTTATTGCTGAGGCTAGTGTTTCTAGTACTATATTGAATAGTAATGGTGAGAGTGGGCAAACTTGTTTCACTCCTGATCTTACTGGGAAAGGTTGCAGTTTATTTCTATTGCATATTATGCTTACTGAAGGTCTTAAATATATGCTCCTGATTATTCTAAGGAATAGTCCATTTATTCCTATACTCTCAAGAGTTTTTAGTAGGAATGGATGTTGGATTTTGTCAAATGCTTTTTCTGCATCTATTGAGATGATCATATGGTTCTTATTAATTTGATTATTAATATGGTCAATTATATTAATAGTTTTCCTAATATTAAACAAGCCCTGCATTCCTGGAATAAATCCTACTTGATCATAGTGTTTTATCCTGGAGATGATTTTCTGAAGTCTTTTTGCTAATATCTTATTTAAGATTTTAGCATCAATATTCATTAAGGAAATTGGTCTATAATTTTCTTTCTCAGTTTTCGATCTACCTGGTTTAGGTATCAGTACCATGTCTGTGTCATAAAAGGAGTTTGGTAGGACTCCTTCATCCCCTATTTTTTCAAATAATTTATATAACATTGGGGCTAATTGTTCTTTAAATGTTTGGTAGAATTCACATGTGAATCCATCTGGCCCTGGGGATTTTTTCCTGGGGAGTTGATTAATAGCTTGTTCTATTTCTTTTTCTGAAATGGGACTATTTAAGCAATTTATCTCCTCCTCTGTTAATCTAGGGAGCCTATATTTTTGGAGGAAGTCATCCATTTCACTTAAGTTATCAAATTTATTGGCATAAAGTTGGGCAAAGTAACTCCTTATTATTTCTCTAATTTCCTCTTCATTGGTGGAAAGATCCCCCTTTTCATGTGTAAGACTAACAATTTGATTTTCCTCTTTCTTTTTTCTGATCAAATTTCCAAAGGTTTATCTATTTTATTGGCTTTTTCATAAAACCAACTCTTGGTTTTATTTATTAATTCAATAGTTTTTTTACTTTCAATGTTATTGATTTCTCCTTTTAATTTTTGTATTTCAAGTTTAATTTTTGTTTGGGGGTTTATAATTTGGTCTTTTTCTAGCCTTTTAAGTTGTAAGCCCAATTCATTAATCTTCTGCTTTTGCTTGATCTGAGATAAGGATAGCTACCCCTGCTTTTTTGGCTTTACCTGAAGCATAATAGATTCTGCTCCAACATTTTACCTTTACTCTATATGTATCTCCCTGCTTTAAGTGTGTTTCCTGTAAACAACATATTGTAGGGTTCTGATTTTAGATCTAGTCTGCTATCCGTCTCTGATTGATGGGAGCATTCATCTTATTCACATTTACAGTTAAAATTACTTATTCTGTATTTCCTGCCATCATATTATCCCCAGATTATGCTTTTTCCCTTGACCCCCCTGATCCCCCTCCCCGATATTTAATTTACAGACCCCCCTTGTGACGCGCAACCCTCCTTTTTTTTTTAGTATCCCTCCCCCCTCCCTCCAAGTCCCTTCACTTATTCTCCTTTTCCTTTTCCCTTTTCCTCTCCCCCCTTTTAATAAGGTGAGAGAAAATTCTCTGAAAAACAAATATGTTAATTATTTGCTCTTTGAGCCTCTCCTGATGAGAGTAAGATTCACACAATGATTCTCCCCCTCACAAATTCCCTCAGATATGGTGTATTTTCTTTGCCTCTTCCTGGGATGTAGTTTCCCTCTTTTTATCATTCCTTCCCCTTTTTCTGAAACGACCTCCTTGTCTTTACTACACCCCCCCTTTTTTTCTTTTATATCAGTATAATTTGATTTTACTTGAGTACTTTTTATATACCACAACAGAGTTACAGTTCTCAAGCGTTCTGTGTACCTTTTCCTGTTTCTCTTCAGTCTTGTGGATGTAGATCAAATTTTTTTGTTTAAGTCTGGTTTTTTCTTAGAAACATATAGAATTCCTCTATTTCATTGAATGACCATTTTCTTCCATGGAAAAAGATGCTAAACTTAGCTGGGTAGTTCATTCTTGTTTGCAGTCCTTGATCTTTTGCCTTACTGAATATCAGGTTCCAGGCCCTTCTATCTTTTAATGTGGAGGCAGCCAGATCTTGAGTGACCCTTATTGTGGCACTAGGTATTTAAATTGTTTTTTTCTAGCTGCTTGCAGGATTTTCTCCTTTGTGTGGTAATTCTGCAGTTTAGCCACTATATTCCGTGGTGTTCTTTTTTTAGGGTCTATTTCAGGAGTTCGATGAATTCTTTCCACATCTACTTTCCCTTCTGTTTCTATTATCTCTGGACAGTTCTCTTTGATAATTTCCTGTAAAATAGAATCTAGGCTCTTTTTTTGGTCATAGTTTTCGGGAAGTCCAATAATCCGCAGATTATCTCTCCTAGATCTATTTTCCAGGTCTATAGATTTTCCCAGTAAGTATTTGACGTTGTTCTCCAGCTTCTCATTTTTTTTTTTTTTGTTTTGTTTGACTGATTCTTGGGTTCTCTGTGAATCATTCATTTCTATTTGTTCCATCCTGACTTTTAAGGAGTTATTTTCTTCTTTCACAGTTTTTAGTTCTTTTTGTAAATGCCCAATTTCATTTTTAAATGAATTATTTTGCTCTATTGAATTTTTTTCCATTTCCCTAATTTTTTTTGAGAATTATTTTCTTTTTCCAATTCAGAAATTCTATTTTCTTGAGACTTTTTTATCTTTTCCAATTCAGAAATCCTACTTTCCTGTGATATTTTAACCTTTTCTAAGTCACAAATTTTGTTTCCTTGCATCTCCTGTGAATTCTTTATTTTTTCCAACTCCAATTTCAGGACGTTGTTATTCTCTATCATAGCTTCCCTTTCCTTTCCCCATTTTTCTTCAAACTCTCTTAACTTTTTAATAGTCTCTTCAAAGAGAGAGTTATGTGGTGGGGGGCAGTAATCATTCCCCTATAGGTTGTTATCTGCTGCCTCTCTGCTGTTAACTTCCTCGGGGTTGGATACCTGCTCTTTCTCTGTGTAGAAGGAATCTATAGTTTTTCTGGCTTTTTTGTTTATATTTTAAAAATCTTTTGGGGTCTGTCCCTGGGGTAGGAAATTATTTATTTACTTCTTTACCAGCTTCCTCCCAGACCAGATGGATGCAGCAGCTCTTGCGCCTGAGCTAAGATAGAGCTCTGGGAGAGAGTTCCCCACCCCCTCCCTGGAAGTGCCTCAGAAGTGACTAGCACTGCTGTGCCCTGAGGGCGCTGCCTTTTAGTGGCTTCCCTGAGGTTGAGATTGAACAGTAAAGGCAGCACAAATCCCAGCCTATGCTTCTTGGTGGGGCGTGGATGTCTGCAGTAGGTGATGTGAAAAGCCCCTGTGCTCAAAGTGGAAGTGTCTGCCAGAAACCGCGGTCCCTAGTTCAAAGGTTCCACTTCTCTGGGACTTCTGGAGCTGAGTTCCACTCCCTCCAGCTAAGCTAGGCAGTGTGTGTTGCCTTGGGCCATATCCACGCACTTGTCAATCTCTTAACTATTCTCAGGTGGTAGCTGAGGCCACACCCTCTGGTGCTGAGATCTGCTGAGTCACCCCCAGGGTCCTGGAAAATCTAATCTATCTGATTTTTTTAAAGTATTTTAGATTTCTCTTCTGAACTGATATATTATAAGCAGAGAAGAGCTAACAGCCTGTGCCAGATTCCTTTATCTCAGTGGCTTCTCTGATCCCAGAGCCCTTCCCAGCGCGATCGGCGCAGTATGCTAGCACCCAGCCGTCTATGCTGGCCTCTCTTCTTCCTCCCCTGGGAACTGACCTTTTCTGTTGAAACTCCAGATTCTCTTCAGCTGGTAAGTTGTGCTTCCAGTCCTTGTGGTATCTATCAATCCAGGGCTATTTCTAAGGCTGATTAATCTAATTGGTTGTGAGGGAGTGAGGACGTTCACAGAGTCGTGTGTTTCTTATCCACCATCTTGGCTCTGCCTCCACATAGTCCCATTTTCGAAAAAAATAAATAGAACAAACTATTAATCAACTCCCTAAGAAAAAATCTCCAGGGCCAGATGGAATTGCATGTGTCTTCTATCAAACATTTAAAGAACAATTAATTCTAATATTACGCAAACTATTTGAAAATATAGGGAAAGAAAGAATCCTACCAAATTCCTTTTATGACACAGATCTGGTGCTGATATATGAATCAGGTAGAGTGAAAACAGAGAAAAAACATCATAGACCAATTTTCTTAATGAATATTGATGCAAAAATCTTAAATAGAATATTAGCAATGAGATTATAGAAAGTATCCCCAGGATAATACACTATGACCATATAGAATTTATACCAGGAAGCAGCAGTGGTTAAATATTAGGGAAACTATTAGTATTAATAACCAAACTAACAAAAACCATATGATTATTTCAATAGATGCAGAAAATGCAGTTGATAAAATCTATCACCCATTCTTATTAAAACACTAGTGAATATAGGAATTAATGGACATTTCATTAAAATAATCAGTAGCATCTATTTAAAACCATCAATAAGTGTAAAGGGCTAGAACTGAGCAGATGTACTTAACAGTGATAACCTAGCTGTTAAGGCTAATTACCAATTGAACAATTCTCTGTTAACAAATGCTTGGTGGATGACCCTACTCAACTTTGTGCTGGCTCGATCTGTGGGTGTGGACAAAGAAGGGTCAGAGAGATCAGAGGGTGGAGTAGGAGAAGCAGGATCATTCTTTGGGGGTGGAGAGAGAGAGAGAAGGTGTATAGATTCCTATGTCTAATTCCAGGATGGGTGATGCAAAAAGACCAAGAATAAAGACTTTTGCTTATCCTGACTCTGGCTGATTCTAAGATATTCAGATGACTAACACAGTCACAACAAGTAAGCATTATATGTAAGGGGGACAAACTAGGACCATTTCAGATCTTCCTGAAAGCCATGATGAAACAAAGACATTATCTTACAGAAAATCATAAATGAATCCTGCCCTGATATTTTAGAATCAGAAGGTAAAATGGTTATCAAAAGAATTCACCTATCACCTCCTGTTTTGTAAATAAAAAACTTTAATTAAAAAACAAATCCAATTAGAGGAGAAATTAGATAATTTTCTTCAGAAAGAATAAAACTAATAAAAGTTATAAATTATATGAATATAAGTTTTTTTAGATATTAAAAAAAATTATTAATATAATTCCAGAGTGAGTAGTAGATAGATGGATATTTACTCCCATACATCCTTAACTTTCCTTGCTATTACTTAACCTCCCCTCACTCATGTTTCTTTCTCTTAGATATAGATAATCTTGCAAACCAATGTATGTAAGTAAGTTTTACTTTACTGCCTGAAGGGTATGTGCTGATCCTGGAATTTTGGGGGTAGTTTGATGTACATGAACATCAAAATTTCTTTCTATACCAGCTTTAAGATATATCATTTTCTCTTTTATGTCTTCTTGAATTAGCATCTAAACTACAAAATAAGTCCTAGCATTATTACCCTGATGACTTTCACTACAGGATTAATGCCAATATCATTCCTTTAGATTAGTCATTATATAAAACTAGGGTATTCAACATGCCTCAATTACTACAAATGAGAATTGTACATAAATGTTTCAGTTAATTAAAATTTCTCTAGTAATATTACCACAACTCAATAATTGCCTAAAATTTTTACAAAAAGGAGAAATTACAATATCATGAGAGTATGAATATTCTCTTGAGATAAAATGGAAAAAAATGCACCTTGCTTTAAAAATAAATGTTAGATTTCTTTATTTCTTCAGTAAGCTCTATATATCATGTAATGAAATAACTGAAAAAAAAATAAACAGGATAAATCATGATCTCTCAGTTCCCTTTAAGATGATGGCCTGGATTTTTTTGTATAATACCTAATCCAATATTCTCTTCTATGTACATGACATTGTCTTAGTTTGGAGCGATAAAAAGACAAAATGAAAAATATTACTTTTACTAAAGAAACTTACATTCTCCTGGGAGAGATTTTGAAGTCTGGATAATATTTAAACCCTAAACTATATTTTTATTTATTTGTGAACTCTTTGCTGTCTGGTTAATAAAAGGATTTTAGTGGCAAACAAAGATTAAACAAGTTCATTGGAAAGATCCTTGCATTTGAAATCTCTGTTTGAACCAAAGGCACAGCACTTTGAAAGGCAAACAATGTGTCTTTGTGGTTCTTTTACCTCCTCTATAAAATATATAAAATATAAAATTTCATGGATGATCATTAACTCATTTGTCATTAATGTCTTTCCCATGTCTAATTCTTACCATCCCATAAAAACAGGATGTTTCTAAACAGGATATGTAAGTGACAATTGAAAGACAGTAGAAAAATAGAACATACTAGATACTTGGCATGACATACACTTATTTCCTGAATCACTAGTCCTACCTCTAACTATACAGCATCTGGATTTAGCTCTACTCCTGGCAGCTAAGCAAACATAATATTGAATTGTATAATTCTCTAATTTTATTTTAAAACAATTTTGCTTTCCATCATTTTGATTTTTTTATTTAAATAATTTGATCTTACAATATCAATAATTAAACAACTATATCACACACACACACACACACACACACACACACACAAACAAAAACACATACACATACATTTGGTACTTTTCTACAGCAAATCCAATGTAATGTGCATACATCAGGAAGATTATATTCCTCCAAAGAATATCATGGACATCAAATATACTTTCAGTTTAAAAGAATACCATCTTTTAAAGGGTTTTTATCTTTGATTTATTGGCATTTTTTCTGGCTGTCCTCCATACTCAGAACACTGTCTCTCCTTTACTCTGCTACTAATTCCTTTGATTTTCTTTTAAGTCTCAATTAACATCACTTCTTTACTAGATATTTTTCCCAATTATTCTTCATTCTAGTGCCTTCTTTCTGTTAATATTTTCTGTTTTTCTTGAATATAGCTTTAGTTGTATATACTCATTTGTCTACTACCCCCTCCATTAGACTGTGAACTCTTTGAAGTTAGGAACTTGCCCCTTTTCATGTCCCAAGTGATTAGCATAGTGCCTGGAACATCATAGGTTCAAAATACATGTGTTTTTGTTTGTTTTTTTGTTTTTTTTTTCATTAAATAACTGCTTTCTTCTATGTACTCTTTCTAATAAATTGTCAAGCTGTGATATGAAGGAAAAAAAGAAGGAATTATTTTAACTTAGACACTGCCTTCCTATTTTAGAAACCCATGCTTTTTCTCAGGATAAGCATAAAACAATGCTTCAGTCATCTATTTTTCAATTTTCTCTTTCCTAATCATATTTCTTAGCACTATATAAATAGGAAGTACCTTGAAGACAATTACTGTCCTTTATAGCTCTTTTATAAAACTCTCATTGATTTCTACTTCCAACAGCTGTGAAATGAAATCTTATCATATTGTTGAGAAAACGCATAGTATCAGAAGCTAGAAGCCAGAGTTACCATTAACATCCCAGCAAACTCTAAACTAAAAGAAATAAAACAAACAGAAACAACTATAAACTATTTAAACCAGAATTCCACAAAAACATTTTAGATCTAAATGGAGGCAAGGTGGTGTAAATGAAAGGAAAGCACACACACGCACACACACACACACACACACACACACACATACACACACACACACATACACACACACACACACACACACACACACACACACACACACACACACAAGCAGCTAGATCCCATGGTAGGAGACAGGACCAAACCAATGTCTGAGTAAATCATTCCTGAATTAATAACTGGGCAGTTCAAGCTGAACCTAGAATTGAGGTAGCCTCACAAAAACTGTAGCAGACAATCAGGTTAGATCAACTCTCAATCTGCTCTTGTCAAAGTCAAATTAGGAAGAAAAACATGTGAAATCTTCAAGAAACCTAATTTCTTAATAATCAATGTCTTAATTGATTAATTAATTCTTAATAATCAATAATCAATGGTCTGAGCCACTTCAAAGGGTGAAGCAACCTCTTGGTTCAAGAGCAACCAAGGGGGAGACAAATAACTAGTGAGGATCAAAACCTAGGCTGTCACCCAGAAAACTGAATCTGAACCCAAGAATTTCTGAAGAATGTGAGGCCTATTCTTTGCCACCACATGGAAGTCTAAACAGATTGTTCTCATGTCATCTATGAAAATGGGAAATAGCAGAATCAAATCTTAGCACAAAAGCCAAATACAGAAGCTTTAGATTGAAATGCAAATAAATGACAGAAAATGATGAATACTGTGCAGAAATAGTATGGGTTGAAATAGACTCAAGAGTTTAAAGGCATAAAAAGGAAGTAACTCCATACTAAGTTCAAGTACAATCTCAGACAATAGAATATCCTGACCACAAGGATGACAAGAATATTCAGAAAAAAAAATGAAATAAAGCACATAGTTATATTGTTATGCAAAAAAAAAGCTAAATACATTTTAAACTGGAAGGGACTATAAGATAGATGACAGAGCATTTATATTATAATAGGTACAGAAGAAATAAGTATCTTCTCAGAAAACTGAAGTTTTCAAGGATAACTGATACAGTTATTTAAAAATTAAATGGAGGAACCAGGATTCTGTTTTGTTATGGATAGTTGAAGAAAAAGGAAAGAATATTACACTGAATAAGGAAGAAAGAGGGCAAGATAATTTATTATTGATAAAATATGAGTAAGTGACATAGAGAGTATACATAAATAGAGGAATGGTCAAAGAAATAGCACACACATACATACAGAGACTTTTTATTATTAAAGCTTTTTTATTTTCAAAATATATGCATAGCTAATTTTTAAATTTTCCCTTGCAAAACCTTGTATTCCAAAATTTTCCCTCCTTTCCCCTTACTCCCTCCCCTAGTAATCCAATATATGTTAAACATGTGCAATTTTTTCTATACATATTTTCATAATTATCATGTTGCATAAGAAAATTCAGATCAAAAAGGGAAATATAAGAAAGAAAACAAATACAGAGACTTTAATGTAAAAATGTGTGAAATTAAAAAGAACATTGAGGGGGAAGTAGAGACCTAAGTTTAAGAGAAAGGATAAGATATAAGAGAAACTTGTAGCAAAAAAGAAGCTGTGATGTCAGATGATGAATTGAGAAAGAAGAATTAAAAATAAAAAGGGAAACAACTTGTAATTAGTAAGAGAGAAGAAATGGAAGGAAATACATAGCTACCAATCACAATTATTAATATGAACAGATAAATGCATCCAAAAATGGAAAGTGAGAGTGGAATAAATAAAAAGGAAAAGGAACAAAGTTTTAAAAATGATATAGAAAACATAAATATTAACATCAAGTTCAGATGAAGGAAATGAACAAAATCTATTTAATGTTTAAATAAATTCCAAATATTAATGGTAGCAAAATTATTTCAGACAAGATAACAATAATAGACACTAAAAAATAAGTGTGCAAAATATATTATGCTTAATGGCATGATAAATTATGAACCAATGTATTATTTTACAGCATGTCAATCTAACCTACATATGTGCATGGATGTATGCATGCACACACACACACACACACACACACACACACACACACACACACAAAAACAGCATCTAAATGTTTAAAGGAAGTGTTGGTTGAATTTCAGGAACAGATGGACAGCAAAATTATAATATTTGAGAACCTGACTGTATGCTTTTCAGACCTAGACATTTTTTCTACAAACAAAAAAAGAAATAGGTTATGAATTGCAGATTAACATATGGGTGCTAAAATGAGTTTACATATTCTAGCCGGGCATTTCTACATCCTTATAAAAATGATCATAAAACCTTACAAATTAGGAAAAGAAAATTATCAAATATATCTTCTACTTGATAACATGAAATTACGTTATATTCAGCACTTTTGAATACAAATTTTTAAAAGAAATATTTCAAATTAATTGGAGGCTAAATAGTCTCCTAAGGGTTTAAAATCTGTTCTTCTCTTTCACCATTAAAACTATGCATTGTCAGAGTTATTTTTGCTTTTTTACTCATTTTTTTTAATTGATATCTGCTTTTAGGAAAGAGAAATTATCCAAACTTTTGCTACAAGTGGCAGCTAGTTTCTGAGCTGTCTGATTTCAGGTGCTGGGCTGGCATGGCCAGGTCTTATGAAATTCTGGCATTTTAAGGTTCACTATTTACCTTTTCATTTGTATTGTATGTTTTATAACTTCTCTGCTGATCTACTGGATTGCAACCAGGGCAGATTAGCCAACCCTGCTGTAGCTTCTTCCCCATAGATTCTCCAGTCCAGAGAGCTCACACCACCCCGGATCTGTGTGCAGTCTGCACTGACATTGCACTGGCATCTGTGCTCAGCCTCTTACCCTTGGCCCACTCCCTCCATGCCCAATTGAAACAGACCTTTTTGGGAGATTTTTGAAATTATCTTCTGCTCGTAATTTGTTACATTCACAACATTTGTGAGTTCTATCAATCCAGAAGTAATTCAGAAGCTTGGTTTGCTAATTCGTCTGAGGGTTGTGGTAAAAGATCAGAAAGAAATATATGTCCTCCCTGCCATCTTGTCTCCGCACAGGAAAAACTATTACAAGTATATATGTAAAATATATAATTCTAAATACTTTAAGGACTTCTAAGAGAAATGAAGCATAAAACAAGGAGGTAAGGACTGGTGTTATAGAACCTAGTTTCAAATATTGTCTTGGATGCTTACTACTCATATAATCTTGAGTAATTCATTTAACTTAATTCTTTTCCCTTATCCATAAATTAGAGTTGATGCATTAGATGCTTCCTACCATTAGCTTCAACTCTAATCTTATGATTCTATGCTCTCTGATTTCATCAGAGTGAATACTATTTATACTAATGCAGCTCTAAAATCTGGCTTCATGAGTTGCTGCATTAACTAATTCACTAAAAATCAGAACTGAACAAATGAAAATTAATGACTAAATGACACATCAAGAATCAGTCAAGCAAATTTTTTTAAATGAAAAAATAAAAGAAAATAGAAAATACTTTCTTGGAAAAATAACTGACCTGGAAATTAGATCTAAGAGAGACAATTTAAGGATTATTGGACTTCCTGAAAGCCGTGATGAAAAAAGAAGCCTAGACATAATTTTTAGGAAATCATCAAAGAGAATTGTCCTGATGTTATAGAATCAGAAGGTAAAATAACCATTGAAAGAATCCATTGAACACTTCCTGAAGAGACCCCAAAATAGAACTCTAAGGAATATACTGGCTAAATTTCAGAACTATCAGACCAACGAAAAAATATTGCAAGTGGCCAGAAAAATAAATAAATAAATAAATAATTTAATAAATAAATGAAATACCATGGAGCCACAATAAGGATAACCCAGGTTAGTAGCTTCCATCTTAAAGGACTTAAGGGCCTGGGATCTGATATTCCAAAAGGCAAATTAACTTGGAATGTAGCCAAGAATAAACTACCCTACTAAGC
The DNA here is from genome assembly GCF_048593235.1 of Sminthopsis crassicaudata. Taxonomy (NCBI): domain Eukaryota; kingdom Metazoa; phylum Chordata; class Mammalia; order Dasyuromorphia; family Dasyuridae; genus Sminthopsis; species Sminthopsis crassicaudata. The sequence continues at coordinate 641,508,098 of NC_133617.1, forward strand.
TGAGCATTTTTTTTTTCAAGGAAAATGATGGACATTTGATGAAATAGGTGAATTCTGCTTATTTCTGATGAAAAGACCAGAGCTAAACAAAAAAATAAATAAATAAATAAAAAATAATTGACCTCTAAATATAGAACTCAAGAGAAGAATAAAAAGGTAAAAAGAACAGTACTCTTGAGAACTGTTTCTCTTCTATGGATATATATAGATAGTGCATGTATAATTTGATTTTACAGTTATAATATATATATATATATATATATATATATATATATATATATATATATATATATATATATATATATATATATATATATATATATATATATATATATATATATATATATATACTATAGGTAGAAAGGGAAATATACAAGAAAAAGGGCACAGTGGAGGGAAAATGAGGGAAATTACCTCTCAAGGAGAAACAATAACAAAAAAAAAATAACAACAAAAAAACCTGTTATAATTGAGAGAAAGAAGGGAAGGGGATGAATAATTTGTGAGTCTTTCTCTCATCAGGTTTGGCTCAAAGAGAGAATATTGAACATATTTAGTTTCAGAGAGAAACTTCTCTCACCTTATAGGAAAGTTCAAGGGGAAAACAGAAAATAAGGAGTAGGATAAGAGAAGGGAAAACAGAAATAAGAGGGAAAAAGTATAAGAAAGGTGGAGGGCTGTAAAGGGGGGTAGCTGCTTGAAGAAAGTGGTGCTCATAAGTAAAATACTGGGGAGGAGGAAAATGGGAAGAATAAATGGGAAGAGGAAAGAGAAAAGTATAATTTGAGGTAAATAAGATGGCATAAAATACAGAATTAGGAATAATAACTGTAAATGTGAATGGGGTGAATTCTCCTATAAAGCAGAAGTAGATAGCAGACTGGAATAAAAACCAGAATCCTACAATATTTTGTTTACAAGAAACCCATTTAAATCCTATGGATACATACAAAGAAAAGGTAAAAAGGTGGAGCAGAATCTATTATGCTTTAGATGAAGTTAAAAAACAACAACAACAACAACAACCAAAAAAAAAAAAAAAAAAAAAAAAAAAACCAAGGGTAACCACTGATCTCAGATCAAGCAAAAGCAAAATTTGATATAATTAAAAGAAATATGAAAGGAAACTATATCTTCCTAAAGGGTGCCATAGATAATGAAGTTATATAAATACTGGACATATATTTACCAAGTGGTATAGCATAGAAATTCCTAAAGAAGAAGTTAAGAGAAGAAGAAATAGACTGCTAAACTATAATAGTGGGATATATGAACCTTGCTCTCTCAGAACTAGAAATTGAACCACAAAATAAATAAGAAAGCAACTAAAGAGGTAAATGGAATACTAGAAAAGTTAGGTATGATCGATCTTTGGAGACATAAAGGAATACACTTTCTTCTCAGCAGTTCATGGAACCTATACAAAAATTGACCATATATTAGAACATAAAGACCTGAAAATCAAATGCAGAAAAGCAGAAATAGTAAATGCATTTTTTCAGATCACAAATTACATTCAATAAAAGACCAGGGGAAAATAGACCAAAAAGTAATTGAAAACTAAAGCTTCCTAAAGAATGAATGGGTGAAACAGCAAAACATACTGAATATTGATGAAAAATATTTTGTAAAATATTAGCAAAGAGATTACAGAAAGTTCAACCCAAGGTAACTTGGTCACTATGACCAAGAAGGATTTATATCAAGAAAGCAGGGCTGGTTCAATATTAGGAACAATATTAGCATAATTTGCAATATTAATAAAGAAATTAACAAAAGCCTTATGACTATCTCAATATATGCAGAAAAAGTATTTTATCAAATCCAACATCCATTTCAATCCAATCCAATCCAAAACACTAAAGAGTATAGGAATAAATGGTCTTTTCCATAAAATTGTCAGTAGCATCTACTACTATTTGTTATTGCATTAGAAATGCTACCTTTGACAATGAGAAGAAAAAGAGATTAAAGGAATTAGAATAGGTAATGAGAAAACCAAATTATCACCCTTTGCAGATGATATGGTGGTATACTTTGAGAACCCTAGAGAATTGACTAAAAAGTATTAGAAATAATCCACAATTTTAGCAGAGTTGCAGGATACAAAATAAATGCACGTAAATCATCAGCAGTTTTACACCTCACCAATAAAGTTCAACAGCAAGAGATACAAAGAGAAATTTAATTTAAAATAACTGTCAATAGTATAAAATATTTGGGAATCTATCTGCCAAGGTAAAGTCAGGAACTATGTGAGCAAAATTATAAAACACTTTCCACAGAAATAATGTCATATCTAATAAATATATTTCTGCCATGTTTAATATATATTGTACTAATCACCTCCCTAGAGGAGGGCATGGGGGAAGGAGGAGGAATTGGAAAACAAGGTTTTGCAAGAGCTAATGTTGTAGAACTGTCCACACATATGGTTTAAAAATATAAGGCTTTAAAAAAAATAGTTTTTTCTTCTCTTACCACACATTTTGTGAGGAAAAGGATAATGATACGTTAAGTACAATTTTAGGAATAATCTATTAGTTTTAAATAATAACTGGCTGCTGGTCTTCATCAGACAGAATTCATTTGGATTGGGAATTTTTTTTAGGAAGGGAGGCATTCTTTCTATCCCACTGCTTAGCAGGATTCTTGTCAAATAATAGATACTTCATGAATGGTTATAGACTTCATGTGATCTTCATTGATAAAGGGTCCTTCTTCCTCAAAGGGAATAACCTATTATAACTATTTATAACTAATGATAGGCCAAATCTTGTAGCAGTCCTTGTGGACCAGTCTTTCTATCTCAAACTGTTCTAACTTTTCTTTGTTAGATTTATTTTTGTTTCTAGATTTGGTCAAATTACAGATACTGACTTGACCTAGATTGAGCTTTGATTGTTGGCACACCACATTAAACCCATTCCCCTCCCTGGACTGAGAATCTTTGCCCATCTTCAGCAGGAAGTAGTTTTTGAGAAAACCATCACCTCTTCATCTGATGTAATTTGGACTGAAAAGGGGGAGTGGGAAAGTGGCTGAATTGTTAAAATTTTAATTGTATTACAGTGTTTAAGACTTGGGATGGAAATTGTTAAATTTGTGTAATTATTGCTGTTATGTTTGAAGGATTTTTAGTCTGCTATGTATATGTATATTATTTATATGTGGGATGGTTATTTGATAATTCATTTCTGAAAGAAAAAAAGAGAGGACATAGGAAATTGGGGAAACTGGTGTATTTTCTTAGGTACTTCTGCCTTACCCCCTATCTTATTAGTTCAGATTGAATTGGCTGTCCTTAAATTTACTGGATTTTGATTTGCTGGTTATGCTTTAACTTTGAAATCCCTTATTCTGTTGAATTGTCCTGGCAAATTCAGTTTTTTTCAGAAACAATCAGAAGTCAGACACCTGGCCATTTCTCTGATCTGTTTTTCCACTCCTGTAACCCCAGTTCCTTAATTAGCATTTCAGTGTTCTCAAAGAACCTTACAGCAGTTTGATATTGGGCCTCTAAAAGTCTGGGGTTGCTTCCTTGGTCTAACTATGCATACACTGCTCAGAAATCTGGATCCTAGTAGCAGCTCCTGTTCCATTGAATGGACAGGTAAAGCAACTCCAGACCCCCACTTTTCCCCCCTAGGACTTGGGGTGCCCCTGTTAGGATGGGCAGTGAATTTAGGACTGTCTTGAGCCCTGCTTCTCTATAAGCAGAGGCTGAATTAAATGCACAGCCACAGACCTAACTCACAGTGAACTTTCTATATGCTCCCCAACTGCAGAGGACATGACATGATTGCATTGAGGAGCTTTGTGTATTGCTGATTAACTCTGGGCTTATCAGCAAGAGGCTGGTCCTTGCCATAAGTCCTTGCATTGTTCTAGCTTTATTTTGGTTTTTATTTGGTTTATTTGCTTTACATAACATGGGTCAAAATTATGGTGCTAAGACCTTCTAGGGGAACGTAATTCAAAAATTTGAATAGTTAGAAGAGAGAGAGTGTGGAATGTTGTGCCACAGTAGTCTTTTAATGTCCTGACCCAGTTTCCCTAATTGTCCTATTCAGTTACTCTTCCTCAGGTTATAACCATTCCCTTTTAATGTTAGGATAAAGATTTTATATCTTAGACCTTAGACTGTACTTATTCCCTCTTAATGTTTGATGGGATAAAGGTCTTTATCCATTTTAGACATCATTAGAATATCAGGAGCCTCTCCAGTACCTTCCATTAAGTCATCCTAGGTACCTTCCCCCATTAGGTCAGCCCCATCCAGGTACCTCCCCCATTATGTCATTGTTCATAAAAGAATGCTGTATCTGATATTCACTGCTGGATTCTTTGGCAAGATAGTCTCCTTCAGCCCTGGGACCAACCATGGATCCATTTGGTCCCAGTAAATCTCTCCATTTAATAAATTCTGTATTGAATACTCTCTAATCTCTGTCTTGCTCCGTATCTCCAGCATTACAAAAAATTACCCTTGCATATGTTTTGTAAATAAAAAAAGCTTTAATAAAATAAAATAAAATATTACTTATATCAATATTTTAATCCTCTTATTCATATCATTTTTTGATATGAATATAGTGCTACTATTACAGACTTTGCAGTAGAACTCCCTGTAGATGACTCCATTTGGGTTACCTGAAAGTTTAACTTGAAGGTAACATATAATATTATTAATTCTAATTGTTCTAAAAATGAATTTATGAGATATTTCTGATTTTGTTTATACAGAATGTATTTTGGAATCACTTTTAAAAGCCTTCACTTATATACTAAAATACCTTCATCTAAACCAACTCAGCTTTTTTTCTTATTAAATTTTAAAGAATGTGTTTTAGAAGTACATTTTCATTTTTTCAAAACTCTAAATATCAATAACATAAAAATGAACAGGCTTGCCTAACTCCTATGGGAATTTCTTATGTAGTAGATCAATGAAAATTCCAACTAAGCTCCTAAGAAAAGAAAAATTCTATACCCGTTAAAGGAGCTGCATTGCAATAACTTATATATGCTTAACTGAAGTAAAAAAAAAAAAAAAAAAAGAAAAGACTAAATACTAGTTTTGCCTTTCATTTTCTTAAAACAGAGCACGTCCCTTCAATAAATCTACACTTTTGTATGTATTGTAGGTTTTACACATTTTTTATATTTGTAAGGGAAATGGTTGCTGAATGTGGAATAAAAAACCACTGGGTAAAAAACTAAAATACTCAAGAGTATCTAAAAATTCTATTGAATAATGTATTTTGTCACATGATTTACTTTCCAAGGTTGAACAGAAATAGAAAATGACCTAAGAAATGCGAAAACTAGGTCAGCTGAGGTTTGGGGTGAATACAGTCTTTCAGAAAATTGACATGACAAAAGGAAGACATCACAATACAGGATCAGGAATTCTTTCCTCAGCTGCTGTTTCACAAACTATCACAGAATTGTGGCCATCTGGGGATATATAGCTTTTGTTATAGATATAGAAGCTTCCTCATCATGGAAGGATTATAAGAAGAAGCTATATAACCTCTTACTGTAGACAACATAGAAGTTATACTCGCTCAGTATAGGTTATAGTAGGTAACCTAGATGACACCTTCCAACACTCCATAATGTTGGAGAGTTAAATTACTTAAAAGCATTTCCTTTCACCCTCAGCTTGTTCTACACCATGAAAAGGATCACAAGATAACAATGAGGCTGTAAGGCCAAAGTGCATTTCTTGGTATTCATTGATTAAAAGTTGTTTAACACATCAAACTTATCTACTTGCTGTTCAATTATGACTTCTAGTTTTTTTTTTTTTAGTCACAAATTCCTTCCTTCTCCATAGATCTCAGGAATAAATTATCCTATGGTCTTCTAATTTGCTTATAATATTATTTTTTTTGGTCTAAATCATGAACCTATTTTGACTTTAACTTGGTATATGGTGCTAAATGTGGGTCAATGCATAGTTTCTGCCATTCTAGTTTCCAATATTTATAGCAGTTTTTGTCAAATTGTGAGTTCTTATCTAAAAAAGCTGAAGTCATTGGATTTGTCAAATATTAGATTGCTATAGTTATTGATGATTTTGTCTTGTGAACCTAATCTATTTTACTGATCAACTACTCCATTTCTTAGCCAGTACTAAATAGTTTTGATGACTGCTGATTTAAAATATAGTTTTAGATCTGGCACAGCTAGACCATCTCCATTGGTATTTTTTTTTTTTCATTAATTCCCTTGAAATTCTTGACCTTTTATTCTTCCAGATGAACTTTGAATTAGTTTTTCTACATCTGTAAAATAATTTCTTGGGAGTTTCATTGGTATGGCACTAAATAAATAGAATAATTTAAGTAGTATTGCCATTTTTATTATATTTTCTCTGCCTATCCATGAGCATTTGATATTTTTCCAAATTACTAGATCTGACTTTATTTATGAGGAAAATGTTTTGTAGTATGTTTGTATAATTTCTGGCTTTCCCTTGACAGATGGATTCCTAAATATTTTATACTATGGACAGCTATTTTGAATGGAATCTCTCTTTATATCTTACTACTAGACTTTTCTGCTAATATATGAAAATGCTGATAATTGATGTGGATGTATTTTGAATCCTGAAACTTTGCTAAAGCTATGGCGGACTGTTTCTAGTAGATGTTTTAGTTGATTCTCTTGGGTTCTAGTATCTATTATTTAATTAAATATTTTCCAATTCCATTTTAATTTTGGTTAGACCCATTCAAAGATTGTGTTTGACTACTCTAATTTATATTTTACAATAATCCTTTATATAATTCAAATGTCTTTTTTAGAGATAGTGGAACTTACCCTGTAAAGTTGCTACTTTTTCAAGGCCATGTAGATAATAAGAATTGTATCAAGGACTGAAAACTATTATGGATATAGAAGCAGAGAATGTATGAATTTATCACACTGTAGAAATCCAGTGGATTTCATATGTGGCAGTGAACAAATTAGTCTAAACTGGCCTATTACTTTCTTATATGTAAAACCCCAGGGATAGACTTTATGATCTCTAAACACAACACTCACAAATGACACTATATTTTAATTTTTTTCATTAATTTTGTTTCCATCAAGTCATTATTTTCAAATAGCACCAACAAGAGCACTGAATTTAGAGTCAGAATGCTGGAATCTCAAGTCCACAAATTCTTCCTTTCATATTTGCATTTATTCATATATGTTTATTATTTCATACTATATATTCTTGCACATATATCTTTTCATCCAATGTTAGAACATAAGCCCCTTAAGAATAGTTATTATTTCATTCATTTTATTTATATTCTAAGTACATAGCTCAGTTTTTAGGAGAAAGTAGCTTCTACTTGTGTAATTCTGATTTTAAAAGAAAAAAATTTTCTTTAGTGAACTTTTTAACCTTCTTTTCAATTTAGTCAATTATACTTTTTTTAAGGAGTTCTTTTCTTCAATGAACTTTTGTACATACTTTCCCCATTAATATGCTCTCTTTGCCATGCTATTGACTCTCTTCACATGATTCTCTTACACAGTCTCATTTGTTTTCTAAATGTTTCCTTTTCCTCTTTTATTTGACATTTAAAATCCAGTTTTGAACACATTCAGGAATTATTTTTTTGATGCAACACCAATCATATTTTTCTCTGAGGCTTTGTTTACAGTTATTTTGATATTATTATCTTCTGAGCTTGTATTTTGATCTTCCTTGTCAGCATAGGAGCTTTCTCTCATCAGTTTCTTTTTTGTTATTGTTTGCTTATTATTGATTCCATTTTTTGAATTTTAATTTTATTATAAATTTGTGTTATACTTCTAGGAAAGAGAAGGTGGTGTCATAAAGTTCAGACTTATCATGCTGTTGTATTTGGAGCAAATTCTTGAGACCTTAAAGAATTTATTTCTTCTAAGGTGTATAATCTAAGGAGATATTGCAATTGCTTTCCTGGACTGTGCTTTGATTTGTGAGTGACCATGAACCTTCTTGTCCTATCAGGAACTGTCACAGCTTCTCTGTTCTCCATATTTTTTTGTGAAATGTAGAGTATTATTGTTCCTCCTCACTTTGTGACTGCAACCTGGGTCTTCAACCATGATCTCTATTTGGTAAGTGCAAAGGAGTACTGATTCCAGTGCCTACTAATCTCCTCTGGACCAATTGTCCTGTCCCCTTACCATGTGAAAGCAGAAGTTGCTGCTGTTGATTCAATTTAATTACCTTCAAAGTCTGCTGTTGGTTTGCCTGAACACAGTTTGGGTGAAATTGTATTCTATTCTCATTCAAGTGAGACAGAATTTTTCTGCCAACCTTCTATTCTAATAGTGGAACCTTTTTTTTTTTTTTTTTTTTTTTTTTTTTTGTACTTTACAAAGTACTTTGTAATTTGGTTGTACAAGTCCAGAGTTTCATTTGAGGCATTACATATTTGAGTCATTCCAATGTTTGGGGAGGAATTGTTGAGCACTCATTTGAATCTCTGCCTTTAGTCATCCATCTTAACTCCTGGACTAATGAATACATATTGATTGATTGATTATATGACCAAATCACACAGGTGACAATTGTCTAATTCAGGGAATAAACAAAAATTTCCTAATTATTCTACTTTTCTAAGTGAGAGAAATCATATTCAATTGTAGAAATCAAGGTAAACTTAATAAAGGGAATGTTTTATAAATTGAATTTGAGTAGACTTAAAAAAATTCTGTCTTGTCATGACTAAGGGGAATATCTCAATAAAATTATGAGCCATGCGATGCAGGGTTACTTAAGATGGGTAGGTCATAGAAGAGAATTTTGATACAATATCATCCACTAGAGAAAGGAATTGCAAATAACTCTAGTGTTTTCCCAGAAAACCCAATGAAAAATATTTAAATGGTAAAAGATATGACATCAGAAAATGAACTCTTCAGATCAAAAAATTGTTCAACACTCATTGGGGAACAACAGCAACAAATAATAAGTATCTCTAGTAATGAAGACATGGCTAGATAAAACATGAAAGCAAGATTAGCTGTGAAAATATATGCTGATGAAAAGGAGTCAAATATTGTAAAGAATTTCATAGGAATATTCATATTTCATAAGAGTTTGAAATGCAAGATCCAGAACGAATATAAGCCATATGTGTTCTAACAGGAAATGGAAAGGATACCTTTGACATATTAGGTATCCAGAAATATAAATGGACAGGAATGGGTGAATTGAATTCAGGTGATCACAGCACATTTATTTCTCTTAGAAGGAAATGAGTAACCTTCATAGTCAGTAAAAGAATAAAAAAAAAGTACTGCTGGAGTAACATCTTAAAAATGTCAGAACCATATATGTTCAAATTCAAGGCAAACCATTTAGCATCACAGTAATACAATGCCATGCTCTCATCAATAATCTGAAAACACCAATGTTGACCACTTCCATAAAGATCTACAACATTTTTAGGGGAAAAATTTAAAACTCCTCATAGGAATTTAAATGCTAAAGTAGAAAAGCAAAAGATAATTCAAATAAAATGCAAGTTGGTCATAACAAAGATTACTTTGTCAAGATAGTTAACTGAAAATAACAAACTCTATTTTCAAACAGCCTAAAAGGCAACCCTACATATGAGCATCATCAATACTTAATCATTATTGAAATCATATTGATTATATATTTTGCAACCGAATATGGACAAGACCTATAGAGTCAGTTAAAATAAATCTGAGTGTTGACTGTGGCTTAAAAGGATCATGAGATTCTTATTGCAAAATGAAGACTGACATTGAAGAAAGTAGCAGAAACTCTCAGACTATATACATATGACCTAAATGACATCTCTTATGAATATGAAAAAAGAAGTGATTAAAAGATTTAAGGGATTAAGTTTAGCAAATAGAGTGCCTGGAGAGCTATGGATAGACATTCATAATATTGTACAGGAGACAGTCATAAAATTATTCCACAAAAAAGATCAAAAAAGCGAAATGAATGATGAGACTTTACAAATAGCTGAGGAAAGAAGTAAAGTGAAAATTAAAAGAGGACAGAATGATATACTGGAATGAATGTAGAATTCTGGAGAATAGCAAGGAGAGTTAAGAAGTTTTGTTTTGTTTTGTTTTGTTTTGTTTTGTTTTTAAAGGAATATGCAAAGAAACAAAAGTAAATAGCATTAAGGAAACGAAAACTCGATCTCTTCAAGATAATTAGAGCTATCAAGAGAAAGTTTCATGCAAAGATAGGTATGATGAAAGACGAACAATTTAGTAACTTAATAGAAGTAGATGAGATTAAGAAGAGATGGCAAGAATATACAGAAGTCTAAAAGAAAGAATTTTAGCAATACCAATGATCAAAATGATGTGATTATTGTTTAAGAGTCAGACATACTGCAGCATGGTCAAGTGGGCCATAGGAAGCATTGCTAAGAACAAGACTAACTGATGTTATAGAATACCAGATGAAGTACATTAAATACTAAAAGATGTGCTTATTAAAGTATTGTTGTACTCATTATGCCAGCAAATTTAGAAAACTTAACAGTGACCACAGGATTGGAAAAGAGCAATTTATGTTCAGATCCTAAAGAAAGAGAATGTAAAATAATATTCACATTACTAAGTAATTGTACTCATGTCAGTAAAGTTATGTTTAGGTTTTAGCAGTATATGAACTGAGACTTAATAGAAGAGCAATCTATTTTTTAAAAAGGCAGAGGAACTAGCGACCAAATTGCCAATATTAATTGGATTATATTGAAGAGAAGAAAATATATTTCTACTTTACTGATGACACTAACACCTCAGATTGTGTTAATCACACACACTCCTACAGAGCCTATATGCAGGCAAAATTAAGCAACAGTTAGAACTGAACATGGAACAACTAATTGGTTTATGATTGGGAAGAGTACAACAATGTTATTTATTGTCAACTGATTTATTTAGTGTATTTGCATAGTACAACATGCAATGAAGATTGCCAGAGACATATTAACAATCTTAAATTTGCAGATGATAGGTTGATTGGTTGGTTGTTGTCATTCATACTTGAAGAGGACCAAAATGACATCACTATTTTAGAATCAAGTTACAATGTGTCTGACTGGCTGATCAGACCAATACAAATTCCAAATACTCCATCACAGGTCACATATATAGTCCTATTCTAATTGCAGAAAGTGAAGAAGAGTTAAAAAGTCTCTTAAGGGGGGTGAAAGAGAAAAGTGTTTTTAAGTTGGCTTGAAACTTCACATCAAAAAAGCAAACAAACAAAGCCCATCTTTGCAAATAATTCCATTAAGTCCTAGCAAGTAGAAGAAAAGAAATGCCAGATTTTACATTCTTGGACTCAAAGATCATTGCTAATGGCAGCTGCAAGCACAAAATTAACAGATGCTTACTCCTTGGAATGAAAGCTTTGGCAAATATGGAAGGCATATTAAGAAGCAGAACTATCACTTTATTGGCAAATGTAGTGAAATCTACCTGATTTTTATAATAAATTCTGTAATAGCAATGTTTAGTTGGAATATATGGAAATATATGTAAAGTTGAGTACCACAAAATCAATGCTTTCAAGTAGTATTGGAGAAGATTTTTGTGAGTTCTTTGGATAGCATGGAAATACAATAAAATTAATTCAGACTACTCATTGGAAGGACAAATATTGAAGCTGAAGCTAAACTATTTTGGTTACAAAATGACAAGACAGGGATGATTGGAAAAGATTATTAAGATGATAAAGATTGAAAGTAATAAAAAAATCACAGAAAATAAGGTGCATACTGTCTGGTTGGACAGACTTTGGATGATGGTGGAATATAGAAGGACCTATTGTGCTATGGTCCATTAGGTCACAGAGTTGGATGTGGCTGAATAACTGAATAGCCATAAAGGTTACAAAAAATCAGAGATGAGGGTGCTTGTTTGGAAGATTATTATTGTTTTGAAAAATGGAAATGAGATGGGAAATCAGGATTGAAATTAAAAGATAGTTCTTTAAATAGTTGTCTACATTTCCCTCATTTTAAAAATCTGGATTAAAATTATACTGTTTTTGAAAAATGACTTTTATTTACATTTTAAATATATTTTGAAATATCTCAATTTTGAATTTATGAGTTAACCTTTGCCAATTAGAATTGCATTCGAATTGACATATTATATGTTTTAGGACTTTACAATATTCTTCCCTAAGAGACATTGGATGATGCTTTACATAGCAGAAATCTTTTTTCATTGTTTTGATATCTCTTCAATACAAGATGCTAACTCTTGGTGACTGTTAAATGACATTGTGGATAGAGAACACTGGCTTTGGAGTTAGGAAGAACTGAGTTTAAATCTGGCCTCAAATACCTTTTAGCTATGTGACTCTGAGCAAGTGCCATAATTATTATTCATCTTTGTTTTCTTGGGGGCAAAATGATGATAATAAAAGTATCTACCTCCTAAGGTAGATCAAACAAGGTAACATTTGCCAATTCTTGGATTTAAATGTTTTTATAAACACTAGTTATTATTAAACTTGACACTGCTGTTATCCCTCAAAGGAAGGCAAGTTTTGTGGCACTTGCCCCTGGAAATTTATTATACTTGCAATAGGCAAAACATTTCCTAGATATGGTTTATGTTAAGTGCTTAATAAATATTTGTTATTTATTGAAATACCTCATTGGAGTGAGGGACACAATATTCAAACAAGAATAGTGAACTTGAAGAATGCCTATCACATGCTCATATATTCTTAGTTAACTCTGGATAAAATGAAGAGATCATAACACAATGGGAAATATTTAATTGGTTCTATAATCATACAGCCTGTATTCATATTCTTTCTCTGATATTATTTTATTATGACAAGCAAATCACATATATAATATCCCTGGGTCACAGTTTCCTCATCTAAAATCAAGGGTTTACATAAGACATACTGTGAGATGCTTTCAACTCCAAATATATGATCCTGTCACAGTGATAAAAAGAATGCAGACACCATGGCTTTTGTGAACAGGGTTACATTCAAATCCAGGGACCAAATTTTTAATTGAGGCTGAGAAGTAAAATAAAATTAAAAAAAAAAAAAAAACAAAAAAAAAACAAGAAGCTCAGACTTTGGGTTATTTAGTTTGTCAAGTGAAAAATGTTTATTATTTCTCTAAGATGAATACTCTTTTATTTCGCTTTAACATTAGGATACTTTACAAAGCCTTTTACAGAGCAATTAGCTAAATGGTCAGGTAAGTCCATTTAAAACTTAAAGGAATTCTCTACATACATCTGAACTCTAAAACATATAAAATTTAGGTTACCTATAAAACTTGCAACATTCTCTTTTACCACTTTATGGAGTTCTTGCAACATTAGTTCTAATTATTGTTTTTTTGTTTGTTGGTTGGTTTGTTTGTTTGTTTTTGGCTTTTCCTTGCTGAGGCAACTGAGGTTAATTGACTTGCCCAGGGTCACACAGCCAACTTCTAAAATTTTAAAGACAGTTATTAGTTGAAAACACTATATTGTTTTCATTACCAACTCTTGAATAGTTCATTGATCAGTGTTATGATAAACTTAAATGTTATTCCCCAACTTAAATTTTTCAGATTTTAATTTTTAACTAATTTTAAAATTTTCTTTTCTTTTTTCTTTTTTATTTTTGAGTGGAGTTACAAGTTTTGAGTTTGAATTTTTTTAGTACTTTCATTCTTCCTTGTGACACAGAATTAATTCCAAATGAGCTTAATGAAGAACTCTCTCAAAAAGGTTACTCAAATTGCAAAGAGATACTAGAACTAAAGAGATCCTAAAAATTAAAATATAGGGCCATTTATGAGTATTGTATTTAGAGATCATAAAGTCTATCCCCGGGGTTTTACATATAAGAAAGTAATGGGCCAGTTTAGACTGATTTGTTCAATGCCATATATGAAATCCATTGGATTTCTATATTCATACATTTTCTGCTTCTATATCCATAATAGTTTTTAGTCCTAGATACAATTCTTACTATCTATATGCCCTTGAAAAAGTAGCAACTTTACACTGTAAGTTTCACTATCTCTAAAAAAGACATTTGAATTATATAAAGAATTATTGTAAAATCTAAAGTAAAGTTATCAAACAGAAGTACAATCTTTGAATGGGTCAGACCAAAATTAAAATGGAATTGGAAACTACTTAATGAAATAATAGATACTAGATCCCAAGAGAATCAACTAAAACATCTACTAGAAACATTAAAAAACAATAGAACATAATGTTGATATATTGTTTGTAGGTCAATATATGAAATGCAGAAATGCTTTTCTTTGGTTTAGTGGCCCCACTTTTATTTAAAGATCTTTACTTATTATATCAATATAATAATTTTTCAGTGATATTTCCAAGTTTGTAAGGAAAAAAAAGAGATTTGGAATCCAAAATAGGTGCCTACATGTATTCATATTTCATGTATGACTAACACTAATGCTTTTTACCATTTAAGTAATGAAAATCCATATCCAAGTCTTATGTGAAACTTTCTGACTTGGCTTTCTTTGTTTTTTCCTTTTGTCACACTTAATACTTTTCCCCTATCATTTATCTTTATTATCACAGCTTAAGGACAATGCCTTACTTTCTAAAAGATGAACTAGTCTGATAGTTTGCATGAATTTTCTGTGATATCTTTATTGACTGTTTCAGTGGTAGTGCCAAAATTCCACATATCACATTCCACTACATGCTGCCAATTGACAGAACTGCCTTTAAAATAGTTTTCTCTGATGAAGTTTGAAATGAAAGCTCAAATAATTCTTCAGTATTATAGGAAGCTGGACTAGAGGAAAAGGGAAAGTACCAGTTTAATTCATTTGGGGAAAACAGAATAGCAGTAATTATATAATTCTGACAAACACAATACATTTTGCTAAGAAGGGACATATACTAGGGTTATTCATGCTGCAGTTAAAAACTATTGGAGGATTAATAAGTCACCATGATAAAGTTATTTTTTTAACATTGGTGACAGAAACAAAGAATACACTCTGGCTTCATAGGAATGTTTGATGCTCTATTTTGAAGTACAAAGACTTCTTGGTTTGGAATAACAATCTTATGTTAATTCTTCTGCCTAGTGGATGTATCAGAGAGGATATGAGACTGTGAGTTATAAGCAATGTTTATAGAATCTTCATTTATGTCATAATCAACATTAGTTCTTCCTTGAATTTAAAACCATAGATGACAAATGTTCTCCTATTGGTAATTATGGCTCATAATGAATCTATGTTCTTGAATAAGTGAATGTGAGCATGGATATTAGGTTTCTAGCCACTTAGAGGTTTGGCGTTTCTTTATTAAAAACAAAGTCACTGAACAGTGAGCCTCAGAATTAGACATTATCAGTCCTGAAAGATTCAAGAGATTAAGGATTCCTGAATCACTTTCTTATGCCCAATTTAGAGGTGCTTATTTACACTGTACTTTTTTTTTTGAAAGAGAAAATTACAAAACTGCCAGGCAGATACAGTTACTGAAATGGTAATAATAATAATAATAATAATATGTTAGTAAATAAATAGATAAATAAAACCAAGGAAGCCCAAATCATGTTTCAATCAGTCAGAAAATCTAGATAGTGAAAAGTTGCTAGGACAGTACAGATCTGAAATAAATATGAACTAAATTTTCAGCAGTCCTATAAAGTTATTTTTACATAGTCAGAGTACATAAGAAGAGGAATGAATAATTGTGTTCCAGATTAAGTATTTATTAATCCATGTTTATGTGTCTACTATGACTATGAATGTCTTTTATGATAAAGGAAATAAATAGCTGTCCTATATCTAGTATCTCTGCAATTTGAGTAACTTTTTTGAGAAAGTTCCTCATTAAGCTCATTTGGAATTAATTCTATGTCACAAGGAAGAATGAAATTACTAAAAATTTCAATTTCAAACTCAAAACTTGTAATTCCACTCAAAAGAGAGAGAGAGAGAGAGAGAGAGAGAGAGAGAGAGAGAGAGAGAGAAAGAGAGAGAGAAAGAGAGAGAGAAAAGAAAAGCTTCAAATTAGTTAAAAATCAAAAGCTGAAAAATGTAAGTGTTCCATCTATGTGACTTTAACTTTTATACCTATCAATCAATTAATGTAATTCTTGTATTTCAAAGAGCATTCATGGCTATGTGATACAGTATAATTGAATTTAAAATTTAACATTTGCATTCCTCATTTTGTATATTTTGCTGGTAATTTTATTTCTTAGTTATTAAACTACTTTGTACTAAGCGGTACTAAACTTCTATTACCTTAAATAATTTATAATTCATAGGTTTCAATATCAGTTTGGCCTTTTTTTTAACAATTGTCTGAATTTGAATTTTATTTTTACTTTTAATTTGAAAGTTTTTATATTAACATTATAACATTTTTCTTTCACTTCTCCCCAAAGAGGGTAATCATTTATTTGCCAGAGAAGTTACAAAATCTCTTTTCTTCTCTCAATCAGCAATTACCTTCACACCTGTGTTTCTGGGCATGCTGACTTACATAGCAAAATCTATACAGTATTTGTTTAATTCTTTATTCTTCAAGGTTGCTAGTAGATAACATGTATATTTAGCTAAATTCACACAGAAAATATTTTCTATTCATGTTATTAAATTATGCATGTGTATATATTTCTGTATACAAATTAATATTTTAGGAACTTAAAATAATATTGGACAAATTGTACCCTCATTATCCCAATGAAAACTGAAAACATTACCTCAGAAAACAATATCTGAAAAAAAAATTTATTTACCTGTCCTTTAACTTCCCAGTTCACAAACTCGGGAAATTATTCCTACTTGTTTCTTACTTTATTCCAATTTCTACAGAAAAAAAGCCTTTCTTCAAGATGAACTTTTCAATGTATAACTATGACCCCATCATCAAAAAAGTCTATTATTGTTTTATAAATTACATTCCTGTCTTTGTCTTTGAAATCAGCCTAATCTTATTTTGAACTATTTTTTTTTTTTTTTTTGCAATTTGAATACTTCTTGTTCTTAAAAGTAAAGGAAATTTTGTAAGTATATTTCATATGAGATCATTATCAAATAAACTTGCTTCAAAGATGTGTTTTTCATAGATGTATATTTCCCTTCTAATATTAATTAAATTGGCACCATTTGTGTACAGAATTTTTAAATTGTATGTTATCAAAAGTGTTTTTTTTTTTTTCTGTGGTCTTCTTTTTTTCTCTGAATCATGAAAGCTTGCCCTATCCATAATTCCAAAAATATTTTCCTTTTATTTTTATAGTTTTAATATCAACTTTTTATATCCAGATTGTTTAATAACTTAGAGATAATATTTATATATAGTATCAAATATTAATTATATATATTTTCTCAGATAATTTCCATTTTTTTCAATTTTTTTTGTCAAAAATAAATTTTTAGGGCAATAATGGAATCTTTTGAATTTTCAAACTCAAAGAAAACTAATTTTCTATGCTCCAGTATATAATGTACCAACTCTGTACCTGTTCCATTGATGAGCTTCCCTATTTTTTGTCACTACCATATAATTTTAATGATTACAGCTTCTCTGGTTATTTTGAAATGAGTATCACATTTTATATGTTCTTTTATTGATCATCTAGAGTAATGTTAATTATCTGTGTGGATTTATTTTATATCCTGCAGCTTTACTGAATTTATTCTTTTAACTAATTCAATTAATTCAAAAAAGTTTTCTGTTTTAATATAGCTTTTTATTTACAAAAAAAAAAAAAAAATCCATGGGTAATTTTTCAATACTGACCTTTGCAAAACCTTATATTCCAAATTTTTCCTCCCTTTCCCTTGCCCCCTAACCTTAGATGGCAGGTAGTCCAATACATGATAATATGTCAAATATATGATAAATCCAATATAAGCATACATACTTATACATAATAATACATACATACATACTTGCTGCACAAGAAAAATCAGATCAAGAAGGAAAAAAAAAACTGACAAAGAAAACAAAATTCAAGAAAACAACAACAGAAAGAGTGAAAATGCTCAGTTCCCACAGTTTTCTTTCTGGGTGATGGCTCTCTTCATCATAAAATTATTGGAACAGGACTCAATCATCTCATTGTTGAAGAGCGCCATGTCCATCAGAATTGATCATTATATAATCTTGTTGCCGTGTATAATGATGTCCTGGTTCTGCTCATTTCACTTAGCAGTAGTATAGTATAGTATTATAGTATAATATTTTCATAGTTTATAGTCTTTGAAATTAGTAGATTTTTTTTTCCATTCTTGTTTTCTTATCTTCCCTATTTATTCACAGGTCTTTAATTAAGTTTTCTATCTTAGATCTTTTTTTTTGTTTTATTTTCCATGATTCTTTAACATTATTCACTCTCTAATTCTTCCTACTTTGATGATGGAGTTGAGAACTACATCTCAATGGTATTTTTCCACCTCTTTTGAATAATTAACTTTTAATCCTCCTCCAGAACATGGTATACAGTTGAGATCTACAACTTATTGACACAGAATTGTGGAGTACAAGAAGCGACAGAATGTGATGACTGATACTTTACTGATAGTAAGAAAATTGTTCCATTGATACCATCACCTAGCCCATGGATGAATTTATGTGCTACTGGACCAAAGTGTGTGAACTGGTAGTAGAAGGAATAATGATTAAATAGGTCTAGTATTTTCCTTCCTTACTATTAATTGCTTAAACTTTATGCTATCTTTGCCAATAGAAACAGCTATAAATAAATACTTTTTTTTATTAATTTTATAATTATAAAATTTTTGACAGTACATATGCATGAGTAATTGTTTTGTTTTTTTTTATAACATTATCCATTGTATTCATTTTTCCAAATTTCCCCCTCCTTCTCTCTACTCCCTCCCCTAGATGACAGGCAATCCCATACATTTTACATGTGTTACAGTATAACCTAGATACAATATATGTGTGTAAATACCACTTTCTTGTTGCACGTTAAGAATTGGGTTCCAAAGGTATAAGTAATCTTGGTAGAAAGACAGTAGTGCTAACACTTTACATTCAATTCCCAGTGTTCCATTTCTGGGTGTAGTTTCAGAGCATCATTGATCAACTGGAAGTGAGTTGGATCTTCTTTATGTTGAAGATATCCACTTCCATCAGAATATATCTTCATACAGTATCTTGTATATAATTTTATGAGATTTTATCAGCGCTAGAAAGAGATTTCATCTTCCATCTTGCTGGTTATATGACTCCTGAAGAGCTCATTATTTTTCATGTGTAATATACTATTTTTTCTTAATTTACTTATTACTATTTCATTCTTCTAGTTACTTACACTCCCAGTCATTATGTTATTCTAGACTCCTCACTCACCTCAGATATGTAAGCAGATAATTCTTACTTTCAACAATATATTTCAGGAATATCCCCTTACCAAATTCAGGATTATCACCATTCATATAGCCAGCACTCTAAACAAAGGTATCAGTGCCTGCAGCATGGACTTTTGTAACAGCTTTTAGTTATCTTTCTCACTTTTCTCTTCACTTTAAAATATACTCCATACATCTACCTAGCTCAAATTATTTTTAACACTAAGAAGATACTCTTCAGGTGTGATCCACAAGTTATTCCTTGATTTCACTATATGATCAAGCCAATATTTTACCATAGATTTCTTTGAAAAATATTCTTTTTTCCAGAATGACTTGTATAAAAATATTAAAAGTACCTCTTTTTGTGGTGCCAAAAATTGAAAATTGAGGGGATGTCTATCAATTGGGGAATTGGGAAATCACATTATGGAT
This sequence comes from Sminthopsis crassicaudata, assembly GCF_048593235.1. Lineage (NCBI taxonomy): Eukaryota > Metazoa > Chordata > Mammalia > Dasyuromorphia > Dasyuridae > Sminthopsis > Sminthopsis crassicaudata. The sequence continues at coordinate 641,527,891 of NC_133617.1, forward strand.
GAATAGTGAAATTAAATCACATTGATTGTAACCATTGTTCTATATGGATAGTGAGTGGGCAGATTTCAGAAAAATCTGGAAAGACTTACATTAACTGATATTGAATGAATTGAGAGTTTTAATGTACACAGTAATACCAACATTGTATGATAATCAACTGTGACAGATTTAGCTATTCTCAGCAATACAATGATCTAAAACAGTTTCAAAAGACTCATAATGGAAAATGCTATCCACATACAGAGAAAGATATTATTTTATTTAAATGACAAAAGGGAATCACTGAAGTTTCCAGATCAGTGGAAAATCATGGACTATTAACTTTGAAAATGTGGAGAATGAATTTCAGCAGGGAAAGATCTGGAAAGGTATGAGGGCCAGGAAAAAAAGGTTGCACATATTAGTAGAGAGAACTTAATTAAGATAAGAAATGATGTAGTGATATAATGTGCTTAACAAATGGCAGCAAAATTGATATTAGAAGGGATAAAAAGAAAAGTCTTTCACTAAATAATAATGTATGCCTATCAGATTTCTTATCTGTTAAATGAAAGAATTGATTAAATAATTCCTTGAGTCCTTTCTGTTCCTATAATTTTGTGGTATATTCTAAACTCAGTGTGCTTATAAAAATGTGCCTAAATATTATCTTCTTGATTATATCATTAAATATGATAAATTAAGTAGACACATAAGAAAGAAACTTCCAAATGTATGTTTGAATACTTCTGTACATCTTGACACTGTTTATTCAAGAACACCTATCACTGTTTTGTCATGTTTATTAGTCACTTCAGAAAGAAGAAAGTCCTTGACTTTTTAATTTAAATATATTTAGAGTTTCTATGAGAAATATTTACAGAAGCAGCTTGCCAATAAAGGAATTGCAGGCTATGAACCATTATCACATCCTGCTCCCAATTTCCTTGCTCCTTCCCCCAATCTACTGCTTAAATTGGTTTCTGAAAACCTAGCAATGACTTTAATATTGACTTAATGAGAAATTCAGGATTGACATTGGCAGCTTGGTTAGTTGGTATGTTAGACCTTTTTTTTTTCTATTTAGCATTCTTATTCTCTCTAAATCTGTCCCTTTTCAGCCTCCATCCATGATTCCTACTTTGATCTTTCTAGGCCAAGAATGAAAGACAAATAAAATCTCACTTCTGCAAGAGAACTATTTTCAGTGATTTTGAAAGAAACAAGGCTTCATACAGGTTTAATTCACTGATAAAAATATTTTACAATTGGGAAAATGAAGTGTAGAAAATGTGAAATAGCTAATCCATAATTCTAGTCATTAGAAAAGTCAGAACTAGAATACAAGTCTTCTGACCTCCAGATTGGTACTGATTTATTTCATATTTCCTTACTGCATCATGCTACTTAACTATTTTATTGGCTTGTTCAAAACAAATCTTGTAGAGTAGACCTGGGTTATGTTGATAAGACAGAGCTTGCTGTAGTAATGACTTCAACCTTACAAAAACTGCCTTAGATTGTAGATATAAAACTTTATGTTATTTTGTGGCTATGTGAGAAATTTTTTGTTGTTCTTTAATCTGTTACGAATTTCTGCTTTGTGTACTTTATTATCATTTCCTTACATGAGGATCTTTTGAAGGTTGCCTCATGCCTAATGTACTGTATAATATAATGTCTTTTATTATTATTATTATTATTATTATTATTATTATACTAAACTCTAAACTATGATCATATTGTTTTAGGGTAGCCAGATAATATATAGTGGATAACGTGCCCAGCCTGAAGTCAGGAAAACATCTTTTTGAGTTAAAAATTTGACTTCAAATATTTACTAGCTATTTGACCCCTTGCAAGCCACTTAATCCTCTTTGAATTTTCTTATTTTTTTTAAATGAGTTGTAGAAAGAAATTTCAAGCCACTCCAGTTTCTTTGTCAAGAAAACCTCCAACACAATCATGAACAGTCAATTGCTAAAAATGAGCAAACACAAAACAAAATATTGTTTTAGCAGCATGCAAAGAAGGGGAGGAATGAATTAGTCAGTCAACAGGTATTTAAATAGCCACTTGTTCTGGGTCAGTTAAATAATAAAGTTGCAATTTAGACTGCAAAAAATGTAAAAGATGGCGAGGAGAGGAAATGGAGACACAAAATGTAGAATTTATAAAAAAATATATTTATTACTATTTCCCCCACCTACATTTAAAACAACTTTTTCACATTTGCTTTGAAGATTTTGAGTTCTAGATTCTCTCACTTACAGCATCTACAATTAAGAAATGACAGGTGAAGTCACTCAAAACATTTCCATAAAAGTCAAGTAGTAAAAGAAAGCATAGTTCTCCTATCCTAATGAAAATCAGAACCTTCAAGAAAAAATAAGTTAAAAATAAAGAGAGAGAGAGAGAGAGAGAGAGAGAGAGAGAGAGAGAGAGAGAGAGAGAGAGAGAGAGAGAGAGAGTAATAAATAATGCTTCCATCTACATTCAGACTTGTTCAATTCCTTCTCAGGTTATGGATAGGATTTTTTTTTCATAAGTCCTTCAGCATAGGTGTGGAAATCACTTACACCTGGTTATCACAGCTTTGTGATTTACTTTGTATATAGTATGTTTCACTTTGTTCATTTAGGACTTTCCTGTTTAGTTTTTTTTTTTTTTTTTCCTGAAGGCATCCTACTAATCAACTTGCTTTGAATTTTTTTTTTTCCTTTTACAAATACTATTGCTAATTGCATTTCCCCTGATTTATTCTCTCTCCTTCCCCCCTCAAAAGTGTTTTGCTAGTGACTACTTCTTACCCCAATATGCCCTCTCTTTTATTATCTTCCTCCCTTCCCACATTCCATTCCCCTCCTATTTTACTCCAGGATAACATAGATTCTGTTGAATATGTATGTTATTTCCTATTTGAGCCAATTCTGACAAGAAGGTTCATTCACTCCCTCTCTCTTTTCCCTCTTTCTCTCCATTGTAAAAGCTTTCTCTTGACTCTTTTTTTGGCAATTAATTTGCACCATTCCACTTCTCTTTCTTCCTTTTTCCCCAATACATTCCTCTTACCCCTTTATTTCATCATTAAAAAAAAAAAAAGATATTATCCCTTTATATCTTCTGCCATCTATCTATCTATCTATCTATTCCTTCTAAATTCCAGAATAAATTCAAACTTCTCATGAATTACAGGTATCCAAAGTAGAAATGCAAATAGATAAGCCTTAAGTCCTTTATGATTCACTCTCATGATTACCTCCTTAGGCTTCTTCAGAGTCTTATATTTGAAAACAAATTTTCCATTCAACTCAGTTCTGATAGTCTCATCATGAATGCTTGAAAATCCTCTGTCTTTTGAATGACCACCTTTTCCTATGAAGGATTATATTCAGTTGATTCTTGGTTGCAATCATAACTTATCCTATCCTATTCCAAGGCCTCTGGTCTTTAAATCTTGTGCTTTGTTGATTGTGACCCCAGTATATTTGTATTATTTCTTTCTGGGTGCTTGCAATATTTTCTTCTTGACCTGGGACTTCCAAAATTTAGCTATAACATTCATAGGAGTTTTTATTTTGGAATCACTTTCAGGAGGTGATTGATGGATTCTTCCACTTTTGATTTTACCCTTTGGTTCTAAAATATTAGGACAATTTTCCTTGATAATTTTTTGAAAGAAAATGTCCAACTGATACATTGTTGGTGGAATTGTGAATACATCCAGCCATTCTGGAGAGCAATTTGGAACTATGCTCAAAAAGGTATCAAACTGTGCATACTCTTTGATCCTGCAGTGTTTCTTTTGGGCTTATATCCCAAATAGATTTTAAAGAAGGGAAAGGGACCTGTATGTGTAAGAATGCTTGTGGCAGTCCTCTTAGTGGCCAGAAACTGGAAAATGAGTGGATCCCCATTAATTGGAGAATGGCTGAATAAATTGTGGTATATTAATATTATGGAATATTATTGTTCTGTAAGAAATTACCAACAGGATGATTTCAGAAAGGTCTGGAGAGACTTACATGAACTGATGCTGAATGAAATTAGCAGGACCAGGAGATCATTATATATTTCAACAACAATACTATATGATGATCAATTCTGATGGATGTGGCCTTCTTTAACAATGAGATGAACCAAATAAGTTCCAATAGATCAGTAATGAATTGAACCAGCTACACCCAGCAAAAGAACTCTAGGAAATGCTTATGAACCACTACATAGAATTCCTAATCCCTCTATTTTTGTCTGCCTGCATTTTTGATTTCCTTCACAGGCTAATTGTACATTACATCAAAGTCCAATTCTTTTTGTACAGCAAAATAACTGTTTGGACATGTATACATATATTATATTTAATTTATACTTTAAAATATTTAACATGTATTGGTCAACCTGCCATGGGGGGGGGGGGAGGGAAGGAGGGGAAAAATTGGAACAAAAGGTTTGGCAATTGTCAATGCTGTAAAATTACCCATGCATATATCTGGTAAATAAAAAAGCCATTAAAAAAAAAAAAAAAAAAAAAAAAAAAGAAAAGAAAAGAAAGAAAGAAAAGAAAAGAAAAAGAAAGATGATGTCCAGCCTTTTTTTTTGACCTTGACTTTCTGGTAGACCAATAAATTTTAAATTGTTTCATTTCTCTGGTTTTGCTTGACTACCTCTTGGTTTCTTCTTGAGTCATTCATTTCTACTTGTACGAGTCTAATTTTCAATGATGTATTTTCTTCACTCACTTTTTTTTATATCTTTTTGTAATTGTCCAATTGAGTTTTTATCTTCTATGGAATTTTTTTCCATTTTATCCATTTTATTTTTTAGAGAGCTGTTTTCTTTTTCCAGCTCACTAATCCTGTTTTCCTTGGAGTTGTTTACCTTTTCCAGCTCACTAATCTTGTTTCTCAATGATTTGATTTCTTTATCCACTCTGTCTTTAAATGTGTGGGATGACTTCTCCAGGCTCTCTTGCCAAGCTTCCCATTTCTTTTCTAGCTCTCTTGTGAGAGCCTTTTTGCATTCTTCCATGATCTACGCTCATCTTATTTTTCTTCTTGATGTAGGAGTTTTGACTTTGTTATTTTGAGTGTGTATGTTTTGACCCTTCTTGTCACCATAATAATTTTCCATGGACAGATTTCTTTTTTGTTTTCTCCTCATTTTCCTAGCCTATAACTTGGCTTTTAACTGTTCATTAAAGTAAGGCTTTCTTTAGATTGGAGGGTTCACTGTTCCAAACTTCAGGTGTTTTGTACAGCTGTTTTCAAAAATCCTTTAGGAATCTGATCACAAGCATCCTTTCCTACCCTGGAGCTGTTGGGAATGTCCCTACCCTCTATAGCTGTAAGATCCAATGTGTTGGCCTGGGCTGTGGCTCTGTTGACCCAGGCTGCACTGGGACTGCACACCAGACTCCCCCTGTGTTGCCAGAGACATTCTCCAGTGGCCTTCTTAGTCCTCCCTAGTGTCCCCTGGCTGAGAAGTCCACAAGCCTCCAGTACTTATGCTGACAAAAAGTCTTACCTGGCTGAAGCTAGAATATGGAAAGGAGCTGGGGCTGGGATTGAACCTGTACTGGGATTGCACACTGGGGTCCCTCTCTGGTTCTGAAGATTTTTTGTGCTGACCTGCCAGATTTTCTTTGGTGTCTCTGGGCTGAAAGGTCTGGAAGCTACCAGTACTGCTGCTGATTCAGAAGTCGGGCCTGGACCATGCTGGTTTTGGAGCTGTGCTGGCACTTCCACCCTTGTGTCTCAGATCTTTTCTGCTGAGCTTCTGAATTGCCTTCAGCTGAAAAATGTTTTACTTCATCTTTTTGGGTGTTTTGATGATCTAAAATGTGTTTATAGAATTAATTATTTCAAGAAATTTGGAGAATTTGGTGGAGAGGTTGGGCAAGTTCCTGTCTTGGCCATCTTGTCTCTACTTCTGTACATAAAATTCTAAAGGATTTTACTCATGAAGGGGATGAGATTTATAGAATGATAATTAGAGAGAATTAATGTATCAAGGAATTTTTTTAAGAATGGAGAAAATGTGAATAAACATTTAGAAAAGCAATAGTTGATAGAGACTGAAGATAAATGATAGAATTAGATTGATGATAAGTAATCTAGAAAAGACAGGATGATATTTCAGGCAAGAATTCTGGTAGAGAGATGTGATTTTACCAGGAAAATTTCATACATGACATGGTTAAAGTGTGAACACAGTGTAAAAGAGACCATCACAACATCACAACAGAAAGCCTTGAGAAGTTCTTGTCCTTATTTTTATGCATGTTTAACAGTTTCAATTTGTCAGTTCAGTAACAAGTCCTTGATTGCTAAGTTACTTTTACCATCTCAGACATTTTTCATCCTTTAAAAAAATTATTATTGATGGCTTTTGTCAGTCCTCTCTGTAGGTGTTCACCTTTTTTCTTCTTCTGAAATATACTCTTGAAACAACAACAAATAATTAAAAATATTTTTAAAATTAAGTAAACATTTCTGAAAATATATAAATGCATTGAACATTTCTACAATAGTCTCCCATCCCATCATCACCACAAACAATTCAAGTCTCAGCTTTTCATAGGTAACAAATAAATAAAAAGAAATTGGTTGAGAAGTAGAAGTGGGATTGAGTGCTTCTGAGTTACACTTTATGGACTTCAATTCTTTAGGACAGATTTTATGCTTATCTGTATGTAAAAAAAGTAGTTGTCTACAGACCTTTCTCTAGAATAATTTTATTTCTAATAGCATTACTTTATATTGTAATAGATATTTAGGTTCTGTTCCACTCCTAACCTTAGTGCACTTTGTGGACAAGGGTTTCCAGAAACCATTGCCCGACATGAATCTAAGATATCACTATTGTAGATGCTTGATATCCATAAGGAAAGTTTTGAAATATAAAATGTCCTGCATTTGGACTCAGATGGCATGTATTTATCAGGACTCTACTACTTAATATGTGAAAATAGTATTTTCTCTACTTATCTGTTAATTCCTTTCTTGGCAAAGACAATGAAATGATTTGACATTTGTTTCTTAAGATCTTTTTACAAATGAGCAATCTGAGGCAAATAGGTTAAGTGACTTGGTAAAGGTCACACACTTAATATATGTCTGAGATTTGAACTCAGGGAAATGAATCTCCACACTTAAATCTAATTCATTTGCATGTCATAGCATCACTTTCTTGATGCCATAGTCCTCTTTGAGAAAGGACAAACAAGAACCAGTGAGTAGTAGAATCTGCCCCACTGGGGATCCAATTAACCACTGCCTGTTGGGCAACATAGGTCCTTTCTTCCTTGCTTTCCTCCCTCCTTCTGTCCACACTTACCTTCAGATGCTCAAAGAAATATAAATTTTGATCACTATCTAGGTCTTAAATTTATAAATACCATTAAATACCATTAAATACCATTCCTTAAACCTGGCTAATTGACTGGATTTTGTTTTTGTTTCACTGTTTTTGAACTAGGTAAAAGAATCTTTTATTTGTCTTATTTTTACCTAGACTGAATAATTGAATTGTGTGCCAGAAATTGTGCTTTACAAATATTACCTTTACTTAACCTTCTCTATCACTTTATACTATACCAATTTCCCCCTTTATGTAATTGAGTAAAATGAATAATGCAAAGATTTTTATTTTTATTTTTTTTATTTTTTATTTTTTTTAAAGTGACTTGTCCATATAGCAAATAAATGTCTGAGACTGGATCTGAACTCAGATGTATATGACATTTTTGCCATTCACTGCATCATTAGATGCCTTTAATTTTGATAAATTAGAGTTGAGTGAAATTATTAATATATATATATATATATATATATATATATATATATATATATATATATACATACATATATATATGTATATATATATATATAGACAAATATTGGGATACACATACATACACATATATAACACACATCTATAAATACATATATGTTTGTGTGTATATATATACATGTAAATACATTTAAATATGCAAATGTGTAAATGAAATAGATACATATTACAGCACTTTGTACTTGATAATCATTCAATAAATATTTGTTGAATTTACTAGAATGTAATTTAGGAATGTAAAACACAAACAAATGATTCAGTACCTGGCAAATTAAGAGGAATAATAGGAATGTTCTCTTTGTATGATTCTATTACAGACTAAACAATGATAAGGAAATATGAAGTTAGATAATTAAAATTCCTATCTCATTTAAAATTCAATAGTGTCTTTATCTGTATGTGCATTGAAGTCTTTACTGTACTGTGAGTTCCATGAGGACAAGAACTTAAGCCAATATCTGGCACACAGTAGGCACTTGATTCTTATTTACTTATCCAAATGCTGCCTCTTTTCCAGCAACTATCACAGTATCTTCATATCATATTTAATAAAGGCCTGTCAAATTAAATTAAAATGTTTACTTACTTTGAAAATTCAATAAACTCAAATTATGTGATATTTTACTGCAACCTATTATTTATGTACAGTGTCATTTTTCACAGGCATTAATTTTTTTGTATTCACTTCCATATATTTAGTCTTATTCACTGTAAAATATTTACTGGCTTAACTTTCCTTTGGTAGATATATTCCCAAATACTTTATACTATCGACAGTTATTTTGAATGGAATTTCTCTTTGTATCTCTTGCTGTTGGATTGTATTGGTAATGTCTAAAAATGCTGAGGATTTATGTGGATTTCTTTTGTATCCTGCAACTTTGCTAAAGTTTTGAATTATTTCTAATAGCTTTTTAGCACAGTCTTTGGGGTTCTCTATGTATACCATCATGTCATCTGCAAAGAGTGATAGTTTGATTTCCTCATTTCCTACTCTAATTCCTTGAATCTCTTTCTCGGCTCTTATTGCTGAGGCTAGTGTTTCTAGTACTATATTGAATAGTAATGGTGAGAGTGGGCAACCTTGTTTCACTCCTGATCTTACAGGGAAAGGTTCCAGTTTATTGCCATTACATATGATGGTTTTAAATGGTTTTAAATATATGGTTTTAAATATATGCTCCTTATTATTTTAAGGAATAGTCTATTTATTCCTATACTCTCAAGCACTTTTAGTAGGAAAGGATATTAGATTTTATCAAATGCTTTTTCTGCATCTATTGAGATGATCATATGGTTTTTATTATTAATATGGTCAATTATAGTAATAATTTTCCTAATATTAAACCAGCCCTGCATTCCTGGTATAAATCCTACTTGATCATAGAGTATTATCCTGGGGATGATTTTTTGAAGTCTTTTTGCTAATATCTTATTTAAGATTTTAGCATCAATATTCATTAAGGAGATTTGTCTATAGTTTTCTTTCTCAGTCTTCAATCTACATGGTTTAGGTATCAGTACAATGTCTGTGTCATAAAAGGAATTTGTTAGGACACCTTTAATCCCTATTTTTTCAAATAGATTATATAGCATTGGAGTTAGTTGCTTTTTAAATGTTTGGTAGAATTCACATGTAAATCCATCTGGTCCTGGGGATTTTTTCTTAAGGAGTTGATTAATAGCTTGCTCTATTTCTTTTTCTGAAATGGGACTATTTAGACTACTTACTTCTTCCTCTGTTAATCTGGGCAAGCTATATTTTTGAAGGTATTCTTCCATTTCATTTAAGTTATAGAATTTATTGGCATAAAGTTGATCAAAGTAGCTCCTAACTATTGTTCTAATTTCCTCTTAATTAGTGGTGAGTTCTCCCTTTTCATTTTCAAATTTTCAAGACTAACAATTTGCTTTTTCTCTTTCCTTTTTTAATCAGATTTACTAAGGGATTGTCTATATTTTTGGTGTCTATAACCCACTCTTAGTTTTATTAATTAATTCAATAGTTTTTTTTTTTTTTTTTTAACTTTCAATTTTATTAATCTCACCTTTTATTTTTTGAATTTCAAGTTTTGTGTTTGTCTGGGGGTTTTTAATTTGTTCCTTTTCTAGCAATTCATTGACAATCTCTTTCTCTATTTTATGCAAGTAGGCCTGTAGAGATATAAAACTTCCCCTTATTACTGCTTTGGCTGTATCCCACACATTTTGGTATGATGTCTCATTATTGTCATTTTCTTGGGTGCAGTTATTAATTATTTCTATGATTTGCTGTTTTACCCAATCATTCTTTAGTATAAGATTATTTAGTACCAATTATTTTTTGTTGTATTTTCCCCTGGCTTTTTATTAAATGTAATTTTCATTGCATTGTAGTCTGAAAAGGATGCATTTACTATTTCTGTCTTGCTGCATTTGATTTTGAGGTTTTTATGTCCTAGTATATGATCAAATTTTTTATAGGTTCCATGAACTGCTGAGAAGAAAGTATACTCCTTTCTGTCTCCACTTAGCTTTCATCAAAGATCTATCACATCAAACTTTTCTAGTATTCTATTTACCTCTTTGACTTCTTATTTATTTTGTGGTTTGATTTATCTAATTCGGAGAGTACAAGGTTGAGATCTCCCTCTATTTTATAGTTTTGCTGTCTATTTCTTCTTTCAGCTCTCTTAATTTCTCTTTTAAGAATTTAGATGCTGCACCACTTGGTTCCTATATGTTTAATATTAATACTGTTTCATTATCTATGCTACCTTTAGCAGGATATAATGCCCTTCCTTATATCTTTTAATTAGATCAATTTTTGTTTTTGCTTGATCTGAGATGAGGATGGCTACCCCTGCTTTTTTGGCTTCACCTAAAGCATAGTAGATTCTGCTCCACCCTTTTAGTTTTAGTTTGAATGTATCACCCTGTTTCTAGGTGTGCTTCCTGTAAACAATATATAGTAGGATTCTGACTTTTAATCCAGTCTGGTAACTGCTTCCTCTTTATGAGGGAATTTACCCCTTTCACATTTATGGTTAGAATGACTAATTCTATATTGCTTGCCATCCTTTTAACCCCTGCTTATGCTTTTCTCCTTTCCTTTTCTCTTACCCACCTACCTAGTATTAAACTTGTGAACACCACTTGCTTTTCACAGCCCTGCCTTTTTACTATCCCTCCCCGACCTTAAAGTTCCTCCCCTTATTTTACCCCTTTTCCTCACACTTTCTGTATTGCCTTCCCCTTAGCTTACTCCTTCCCTCTCACTTTTCAATGAAGTGGAAGAAGTTTCACCATAAATCAAATATGCCTATTGATTCACACAATGTTTATCTCCCTCCTTTCTTTCTGTCAGATATAATAGGTTACCTTTTCCTCTTCATGAGATGTAGTACCACCACTTTACCCTTTTTTATGATATAATTTCCTTTCCACCTCTAGTTTCTAGGACAAATTATACATGTGTTCTTTACATATCTTTATGGCGGAAATATAGTTCTCAAGATTTCTTTTTACCTTTTCAAAAATCTCTTGAAGTCTGTATTTGAAGATCAAACATATTGTGTAGATCTGGTTTTTTCATCAAGAATAGATTGAATTCATTTATTTCGTTAAATGTCCATCTTCTTCCCTGGAAAACGATGACAATTTTTGCTGGGTAAGTTATTCTTGGCAGCATACCAAGTTCTTTAGCTTTTCGGAATATCATATTCCAGTACCTTCATTCTTTCAATGTGGATGCTTGTAGATCCTGGGTTATCCTTATTGTGTCTCCTCCATATCTGAATTGCTTTTTTATAGTAGCTTCCAGTATTTTTTCCTTTGTTTGATGGTTCTTGAACTTGGCCAATATATTTCTTGGTGTTTTGATTTTAGGGTCCCTTTCAGTAAGTGATTGATGAATGTTTTCAATATCTGTTTTACCCTCTGTTTCCAAAACGTCTGGGCAGCTCTCTCTGATAATTTCCTGGAAAATAGTGTCCAGGCTCTTTTTTTCCTCACATTTTTCAGGGAGTCTGATTATTCTCAAATTTTCTCTCCTGGATCTGTTTTCCAGGTCTGTTGTCTTTCCAATAATGTACTTGACCTTCTTTTCAATTCTTTTCAATTGTTTTGTTTTTCTGGTTTTGCTTGACTACTTCTTGGTTTCTCCTTGAGTCATTCATTTCTACTTGTTCTTGTCTAATTTTCAATGATGTATTTTCTTCACTCACTTTTTTATATCTTTTTGTAATTGTCCAATTGAGTTTTTATCTTCTGAATTTTTTTCCATTTCATGCATTTTATTTTTTAGAGAGCTGTTTTCTTTTTCCAGCTCACTAATTTCATTTGTCAATGATTTGATCTCTTTATCCATTCTGTATGACTTCTCCAGGCTCTTTTGCCAAGCTTCCCTTTCCTTTTCCCATTTCTCTTCTAGCTCTCTTGTGAGAGCCTTTTTGATTTCCTCTATGAGAGTCTTATGTATTGAAGAACAGATCATATCCCCCTTAGGGGATTCCTCTGGAGACAATCTGTTTTTGGTCTCCTCAGTATTTGAAGTCTGTTCTCTCTCCATACAGAAGCTGTCAATGGTTAGAGCCTTTTTAAGTGTTTTGTTCATTTTGTCAGAGCGTGAATCGAAGAAAACAAATTGACAAGAGAAACAATTGTTCTGTTTTGGCGGGGTCGGGGCTGGATATTATTACCCAGCTTCCTCTAGACTGAGGGAGACAGTAGAGAGGCACTAACAGGACAGAGATGGCTGTGCTGGATCTGTGCTCTGAGGCTCTGAAAACATGCTGAGTCACTCTGGGTGGGGGTGTGGGTGGGGGTGGGAGGTGGCTGGGTTCTGAGAGAAACTAGCATTCCGGGGTTTTATTCTTCATCTCCAGTGTACCCTCTCCACTGCTCCTGGCTTGCTGCCAAGACAGAACATCCACACAGGGGAAAAAGTCTTTTCACAGAAACTACAGAGATCATATCCCTTCCCCCTCTGTTCCCAGTTGTGTAAGCTGCATGTCTCGCTCTTGCTGCCTGCCCTCAGTCTGTGCCCAGTCTGTTCCACCTTCCCCCGAGGAAACCTTCTCTGGCCAATTTCAAGGATGTCTTCTGTTGGTGATTATTTGTGGGTTCTTTTTCAGGTCAAGTATTAACTCTGAGGCTTGTCATGAAGTAAGTCCTGAGAGAAAACTCGGAGCTCAAGCAGCTGTGTGCCTCCAAGCCTCTGTCTTGGCCAGAAGTCCCAGTATCTATATTTTCAAATGCTTATACTTCCATCATGTGTTCTGGTTCTTCTCTAGGCTAAATAACTTCATTTTTGTGACCCTTTCCTATGACATTGACAAAAGACTTTTGTCTTGTTACTCATATAGGAAATTGTTTCTTTAATACTGTGTACTAGGCACTGCACTGACTCTGACGTTATGAATAACCTAATGAAATGGTCCTTGTTCTCAGTCTCTTGAGGGGCAAACATACAACATCACAAAATGGAGAATACTGTTTTAGAGAAAACATGAAATTTTGGGGCAAACATTGTATATGAATAATATATCCTTGGACAATCAGGAATAGTTAGTATTTAGATAAATGCTTATAACCACAATAATAACTACTGGTATTTCTAAGTACTTTAAATTTTACAATGCCCTTATACAAATTTTAATATCTTAACATCTGAGCAACATTGTGGCTTAGGCACTATGTGTATTTTTTTTTTTTTTTAATTTTTTTTTATTATATATATATATATATATATATATATTTTATAATATTATCCCTTGTATTCATTTTTCCAAATTACCCCCCCTCCCTTATTCCCTCCCCCCGACGACAGGCAATACCATACATTTTACATGTGTTACAATATAGTCTAAGTACAATACATGTGTGTGAATATCATTTTCTTGTTGCACAATAAACATTAGAATCCGAAGGTATATGCAACCTGGGCAGACAGATATTAGTGCTAACAATTTACATTCCCCTCCCAGTGTTTCTTCTCTGGGTGTATCTACCTCTGTCCATCATTGATCAACTGGAAGTGAGTTGGATCTTCTTTATGTTGAAGATTTCCACTTCCATCAGAATACATCCTCATACAGTATCGTTGTTGAAGTATACAGTGATCTTCTGGTTCTGCTCATTTCACTCAGCATCAGTTGATTTAAGTCTCTCCAACCCTCTCTGTATTCCTCCTGCTGGTCATTTCTTACCGAGCAATAATATTCCATAACTTTCATATACCACAATTTACCCAACCATTCTCCAACTGATGGACATCCATTCATCTTCCAGTTTCTAGCTACAACAAAAAGAGCTGCCACAAACATTTTGGCACATATATGTCTCTTTCCGCTCTTTAGTATTTCTTTGGGATATAATCCCAGTAGTAGCGCTGCTGGGTCAAAGGGTATGCACAGTTTGATAACTTTTTGGGCATAATTCCAGATTGCTCTCCAGAATGGCTGTATTCTTTCACAACTCCACCAGCAATGTATTAGTGTCCCAATTTCCCCACATCCCCTTCAACATTTGTCATTATTTGTTCCTGTCATCTTAGCCAATCTGACAGGTGTGTAGTGGTATCTCAGAGTGGTCTTAATTTGCATTTCTCTGATCAGTAGTGATTTGGAACACTCTTTCATGTGAGTGGATATAGTTTCAATTTCTTCCTCTGAGAATTGTCTGTTCATATCCTTTGACCATTTATCAATTGGAGAATGGTTCGGTTTCTTATAAATTAGGGTCAGTTCTCTATATATTTTGGAAATGAGACCTTTGTCAGAACCTTTGTTTTTAAAAATATTTTCCCAATTTGTTACTTCCCTTCTAATCTTGTTTGCATTAGTATTATTTGTACAGAAACTTTTTAGTTTGATGTAATCAAAATCTTCTATTTTGTGATCAATAATGATCTCTAGTTCTCCTCTGGTCATAAATTCCTTCCTCCTCCACAAGTCTGAGAGGTAGATTATCCTCTGTTCCTCTAATCTATTTATTATCTCCCTCTTTATGCCTAAATCATGGACCCATTTTGATCTTATCTTGGTATATGGTGTTAAGTGTGGATCCATATCTAATTTCTGCCATACTAATTTCCAGTTTTCCCAACAGTTTTTTCCGAATAATGAATTTTTATCCCTAATGTTGGAATCTTTGGGTTTGTCAAAGATTAGATTGCTATAGATGTACCCTTTTTTGTCCTTTGTATCTAATCTGTTCCACTGATCTACCGGTCTATTTCGTAGCCAATACCAAATGGTTTTGGTGACTGCTGCTATATAATATAGCTTTAGATCAGGTACACTTAGACCACCTTTCTCTGAGTTTTTTTTCATTAGTTCCCTTGCAATTCTTGACCTTTTATTCTTCCATATGAATTTTGTTGTTATTTTTTCTAGGTCATTAAAATAGTTTCTTGGGAGTCTGATTGGTATAGCACTAAATAAATAGATTAGTTTGGGGAGTATTGTCATCTTTATTATATTCGCTCGGCCTATCCAAGAGCACTGAATGTCTTTCCAATTATTTAAATCTGATTTTATTTTTGTGGCAAGTGTTTTGTAATTTTTCTCATATAATTCCTGACTTTTCTTTGGTAGATGGATTCAACTCTCAACATTTGTTTGGAATGGAATTTCTCTTTGTATCTCTTGCTGTTGCATTTTGTTAGTGATATATAAAAATGCTGAGGATTTATGTGGATTTATTTTGTATCCTGCCACTTTGCTGAAATTTTGAATTATTTCTAGTAGCTTTTTAGCAGAGTCTTTGGGGTTCTCTAAGTATACCATCATGTCATCTGCAAAAAGTGATAGTTTAATTTCCTCATTTCCTACTCTAATTCCTTGAATCTCTTTCTCGGCTCTTATTGCCGAGGCTAGCGTTTCTAGTACTATATTGAATAGTAATGGTGATAGTGGGCAACCTTGTTTCACTCCTGATCTTACTGGGAAAGGTTGCAGTTTATTTCTATTGCATATTATGCTTACTGACGGTCTTAAATATATACTCCTGATTATTCTAAGGAATAATCCGTTTATTCCTATACTCTCAAGAGTTTTTAGTAGGAATGGATGTTGGATTTTGTCAAATGCTTTTTCTGCATCTATTGAGATGATCATATGGTTCTTATTAATTTGATTATTAATATGGTCAATTATATTAATAGTTTTCCTAATATTAAACCAGCCCTGCATTCCTGGAATAAATCCTACTTGATCATAGTGTATTATCTTGGAGATGATTTTCTGAAGTCTTTTTGCTAATATCTTATTTAAGATTTTAGCATCAATATTCATTAAGGAGATTGGTCTATAATTTTCTTTCTCAGTTTTCGATCTACCAGGTTTAGGTATCAGTACCATGTCTGTGTCATAAAAGGAATTTGGTAGGACTCCTTCATCCCCTATTTTTTCAAATAATTTATATAACATTGGGGCTAATTGTTCTTTAAATGTTTGGTAGAATTCACATGTGAATCCATCTGGCCCTGGGGATTTTTTCCTGGGGAGTTGATTAATAGCTTGTTCTATTTCTTTTTCTGAAATGGGACTATTTAAGCAATTTATCTCCTCCTCTGTTAATCTAGGGAGCCTATATTTTTGGAGGAAGTCATCCATTTCACTTAAGTTATCAAATTTATTGGCATAAAGTTGGGCAAAGTAACTCCTTATTATTTCTCTAATTTCCTCTTCATTGGTGGAAAGATCCCCCTTTTCATTTGTAAGACTATCAATTTGATTTTCCTCTTTCTTTTTTTTGATCAAATTTACCAAAGGTTTATCTATTTTATTGGCTTTTTCATAAAACCAACTCTTGGTTTTATTTATTAATTCAATAGTTTTTTTACTTTCAATTTTATTGATTTCTCCTTTTAATTTTTGTATTTCGAGTTTAATTTTTGGTTGGGGGTTTATAATTTTGGTCTTTTTCTTAGCCTTTTAAGTTGTAAGCCCAATTCGTTAATCTTCTCTTTCTCAATTTTCTTCAAATAAGCCTCTAAAGATATAAAATTTCCCCTTATTACCGCTTTAGCTGCATCCCAAAGATTTTGATATGATGTCTCATCATTATCATTATCTTGGGTGAAATTGTTAATTGTTTCTATAATATTGCTCTTTCACCCAGTCATTCTTTAAGATGAGATTATTCAGTTTCCAATTACTTTTTGGTCTATTTACCCCTAACTTTTTACTGAATGTAGCTTTTATTGCATTGTGATCTGAGAAGAAGGCATTTATTATTTCTGCCTTCCTACATTTAATTTTGAGATCTTTATGTCCTAGTATATGGTCAATTTTTGTATAGGATCCATGAACTGCTGAGAAGAAAGTATATTCCTTCCTATTGCCATTCAGTTTTCTCCAAAGGTCTATCATACCTAGTTTTTCTAATGTTCTATTTACTTTTTTAATTTCTTTCTTGTTTGTTTTGTGGTTTGATTTGTCTAAATCTGAGAGTGCAAGGTTGAGATCTCCCACTATTATAGTTTTACTGTCTATTTCTTCTTGCAGTTCTCTTAACTTTTCCTTTAGAAAGTTAGATGCTATACCACTTGGTGCATATATGTTTAGTATTGATATGGCTTCATTATTTATGCTACCTTTCAGCAGGATATAGTTTCCTTCCTTATCTTTTTTAACGAGATCTACTTCTGCTTTTGCTTGATCTGAGATAAGGATAGCTACCCCTGCTTTTTTGGCTTTACCTGAAGCATAATAGGCTCTGTTCCAACCTTTTACCTTTACTCTGTATGTATCTCCCTGCTTTAAGTGTGTTTCCTGTAGGCAACATATTGTAGGGTTCTGCTTTTTGATCCAATCTACTATCCGTCTCCGTTTGATGGGATCGTTCATCCCATTTACATTTACAGTTAAAATTACTAATTCTGTATTTCCTGCCATCGTATTATCCCCAGATTATGCTTTTTTCCCTTGACCCCCCTGATCCCCCTCCCCGATATTTAATTTACAGACCCCCCTTGTGCGCAACCCTCCCTCTTTTTTTTTTTTTTTTTTTTTTTTTTTTAGGATCCCTCCCCCCTCCCTCCAAGTCCCTTCACTTATTCCCCTTTTCCTTTTCCCTTTTCCTCTCCCCCCTTTTAATGAGGTGAGAGAAAATTCTCTGAAAAACAAATATGTTAATTATTTACTCTTTGAGCCTCTTCTGATGAGAGTAAGATTCACACAATGATTCTCCCCCTCACTAAGTTCCCTCAGATATGGTGTATTTTCTATGTCTCTTCCTGGGATGTAGTTTCCCTCTTTTTATCACTCCTTCCCCTTTGTCTGAACCGACCTCCTTCCCTTTACTACACCCCCCTTTTTTTCTTTTATATCAGTAAAATCAAATTATCCTTGAGTATTTTTTATATACCCACAACAGAGTTACAGTTCTCAAGGGTTCTGTGTACCTTTTTCTGTTTCTCTTCAGTCTTGTGGATGTAGATCAAATTTTTTGTTTAAGTCTGGTTTTTTTCTTAGAAACATATAGAATTCCTCTGTTTCATTGAATGACCATCTTCTTCCGTGGAAAAAGATGCTAAACTTAGCTGGGTAGTTCATTCTTGGTTGCAGTCCTTGATCTTTTGCCTTACGGAATATCAGGTTCCAGGCCCTTCTATCTTTTAATGTGGAGGCAGCCAGATCTTGGGTGACCCTTATTGTGGCACCTTGGTATTTAAATTGTTTTTTTCTAGCTGCTTGCAGGATTTTCTCCTTTGTGTGGTAATTCTGCAGCTTAGCCACAATATTCCGTGGTGTTCTTTTTTTAGGGTCTATTTCAGAAGGAGTTCGATGAATTCTTTCCACATCTACTTTCCCTTCTGTTTCTATTATCTCTGGACAGTTCTCTTTGATAATTTCCTGTAAAATAGAATCTAGGCTCTTTTTTTGGTCATAGTTTTCTGGAAGTCCAATAATCCGCAGATTATCTCTCCTAGATCTATTTTCCAGGTCTATAGATTTTCCCAGTAAGTATTTGACGTTGTTCTCCAGCTTCTCATTTTTTTTGTTTTGTTTGACTGATTCTTGGGTTCTCTGTGAATCATTCATTTCTATTTGTTCCATCCTGACTTTTAAGGAGTTATTTTCTTCTTTCACAGTTTTTAGTTCTTTTTGTAAATGCCCAATTTCGTTTTTAAATGAATTATTTTGCTCTATTGAATTTTTTTCCATTTCCCTAATTTTTTTTTTTTGAGAATTATTTTCTTTTTCCAATTCAGAAATTCTATTTTCTTGAGACTTTTTTATCTTTTCCAATTCAGAAATCCTACTTTCCTGTGTTTTTTTAACCTTTTCTAATTCACTAAATTTGTTTCCCTGCATCTCCTGTGAATTCTTTATTTTTTCCAACTCCAATTTCAGGACGTTGTTATTCTCTATCATAACTTCCCTTTCCTTGCCCCATTTTTCTTCAATCTCCCTCAATTTCTTAAGAGCTTCTTCTAGGAGAGAGTTATGTGATGGGGGGCAGGAATCGTTCCCCTTTAGGTTGTTATCTTCTGAATCTTTGCTGTTAACTTCCTCGGGGTTGGATACCCGCTCTTTCTCTGTATAGAATGAATCTATAGTTTTTCTAGCTTTTTTGCTCATACTTAAAAAATGTTTTGGGGTCTGTCCCTGGGGTAGGAAATTATTTACTTCTTTACCAGCTTCCTCCCAGACTGGATGGATGCAGCAGCCCCTGCGCCCGCGCTAAGAGAGAGCTCTGGGAGAGAGTTCCCCACCCCCTCCCTGGAAGTGCCTCAGAGGTGATTAGCACTGCTGTGCTTTGAGGGCGTAGAATAGTGAAGACAGCAAGAAGCTCAGCCTATGTGTCCGGGTGGGGAGTGGACGTCTGCAGCAGGTGACGTGAGAAGCCCCTGCGCTCAAACTGGAAGTGTCTGCCAGAAACCGCGGTCCCTAGTTCAAAGGTTCTGCTTCTCTGGGACTTCCTGGAGCTGAGTTCCACTCCCTCCAGCTAAGCTAGGCCGTGTGTGTTGCCTTGGGCCGTATCCACCCACTTGTCAGTCTCTTAACTATTCTCAGGAGGTAGCTGAGGCCACACCCCCTGGTGCCGAGTCTGCCCCAGGGTGGGGGGGGGGGGGGAATCTAATCTGAGTTTTAAAATATTTTGGCTTTCTCTTCTGAACTGCTAAATAATTAGCAGAGAAGAGCTAACAGCCTGTGCCAGATTCCTTTACCTCAGTGGCTTCTCTGATCCCAGAGCCCTTCCCAGCGCAATGGGCGCAGTGTGCCCCTACCCCACCGTCTGTGCTGGTCTTTCTTATTCCTCCCCTGAGAACTGACCTTTCCTGTTGAAACTCCAGATTCTCTTCAGCTGGTAAGTCGTGCTTCCAGTCCTTGTGGTATCTATCAGTCCTGAGCTAATTTTGAGACTTAATTTATCTAATTGGTTGTGAGGGAGTGAGGACGTTCACTGAGTAGTGTGTTTCTTCTCCGCCATCTTGGCTCCGCCCCCCCACTATGTGTATTTTTAACACCATTGATTTAAAGATGAAAAATATGAACCTCAGACCTGTGTATTAATTTGCCCACCCATATCTAGTACCTGAAGCAGAAATCACAATATAAAGTTATTGATTGTTCCAAAATCAATATTCCATTGGACACTCCAGTTTATGACTGTGCTTAAACATTAGCACAAAGAACTGAACACAGTTCTTTGTATATAGTCTGGAGCAGACATCATACTCAGAGAATATTATTTCTTTTCCCCAGTAAGCTATATCTCTCTTACTCAAGATCATTTTAGGTAAATCACTCTCATAGAAAACTTAGAATTTATTGGAATCCTCTTTTTGGCATTCAAAGTTCTAAATAACCTTACCTCCTTCTACCATTCTATTCTTTATAACCAGCAGATCTTGTCTATTCAATGATAATTATTCCTGAGCTATCCTACAAATAAAATGCACCATCTCTCAATTCCAGGAATTTTCTCTGCCTCCTATGTCTGGAATTCTCTCCCTCTTCATTTCCACCTACTGCATTTCCTGACTTCATATAAGTGTCAACTAAATTCTCACATTCTAAAAGAAACTTTTCTGATTTCTTATTCTTAATTTTTCCTTCCACTAATAATGTCCTATATATACATTTGTTTGTTTATTGTTTCTCCCATCATTATATTGTGACGTCTTTTAGGTAGAACTGCCTTTTGTCCTCTTTTATATTCCAGTACTTAGCAGAGATATCTGGGACAATTATAAATTAAAAAAATATAAAAGAAATGTATATATATATATATATATATATATATATATATATATATATTTTTTTTTTTTTTTATCTGAGCGACTGACCTATAGGATCTTCTCTGAACAAATCAGCCTTGCCTTCTAAGATTCTATACTTCTGAAATTGTTTTTTTTTTTTTTTTTTTTTTTTTTTTTTCTTGTTTGGGTCTTGGGAGACATTCTTTTTTTTTTTTTTTTTTTTTTTTTTTTTTAATTTATTTTTTTTTTTATTATATATATATATATATATATATATATATATATATATATATATATATTTTATAATATTATCCCTTGTATTCATTCTTCCAATCTACCCCCCCTCCCTCTACTCCCTCCCCCCGACGACAGGCAATACCATACATTTTACATGTGTTACAATATAGTCTAAGTACAATACATGTGTGCGAATATCACTTTCTTGTTGCACAATAAACATTAGATTCCGAAGGTACATGCAACCTGGGCAGACAGATATTAGTGCTAACAATTTTCATTCCCCTCCCAGTGTTTCTTCTCTGGGTGCAGCTACCTCTGTCCATCATTGATCAACTGGAAGTGAGTTGGATCTTCTTTATGTTGAAGATTTCCACTTCCATCAGAATACGTCCTCATACAGCATTGTTGTTGAAGTGTACAGTGATCTTCTGGTTCTGCTCATTTCACTCAGCATCAGTTGATTTAAGTCTCTCCAGGCCTCTCTATATTCCTCCTGCTGGTCATTTCTTACCGAGCAATAATATTCCATAACCTTCATATACCACAATTTACCCAACCATTCTCCAACTGATGGACATCCATTCATCCTCCAGTTTCTAGCTACAACAAAAAGAGCTGCCACAAACATTTTGGCACATATATGTCTCTTTCCGCTCTTTAGTATTTCTTTGGGATATAATCCCAGTAGTAGCGCTGCTGGGTCAAAGGGTATGCACAGTTTGATAACTTTTTGGGCATAATTCCAGATTGCTCTCCAGAATGGCTGGATTCTTTCACAACTCCACCAGCAATGTATTAGTGTCCCAGTTTCCCCGCATCCCCTCCAACATTTGTCATTATTTGTTCCTGTCATCTTAGCCAATCTGACAGGTGTGTAGTGGTATCTCAGAGTGGTCTTAATTTGCATTTCTCTGATCAGTAGTGATTTGGAACACTCTTTCATGTGAGTGGATATAGTTTCAATTTCTTCCTCTGAGAATTGTCTGTTCATATCCTTTGACCATTTATCAATTGGAGAATGGTTCGGTTTCTTATAAATTTGGGTCAGTTCTCTATATATTTTGGAAATGAGACCTTTGTCAGAACCTTTGTTTTTAAAAATATTTTCCCAATTTGTTATTTCCCTTCTAATCTTGTTTGCATTAGTATTATTTGTACAGAAACTTTTTAGTTTGATGTAATCAAAATCTTCTATTTTGTGATCAATAATGATCTCTAGTTCTCCTCTGGTCATAAATTCCTATCTCCTCCACAAGTCTGAGAGGTAGATTATCCTCTGTTCCTCCAATCTATTTATTATCTCCCTCTTTATGCCTAAATCATGGACCCATTTTGATCTTATCTTGGTATATGGTGTTAAGTGTGGATCCATATCTAATTTCTGCCATACTAATTTCCAGTTTTCCCAACAGTTTTTTTCCGAATAATGAATTTTTATCCCTAATGTTGGAATCTTTGGGTTTGTCAAAGATTAGATTGCTATAGATGTACCCTTTTTTGTCCTTTGTATCTAATCTGTTCCACTGATCTACCGGTCTATTTCTTAGCCAATACCAAATGGTTTTGGTGACTGCTGCTATATAATATAGCTTTAGATCAGGTACACTTAGACCACCTTCCTCTGAGTTTTTTTTCATTAGTTCCCTTGCAATTCTTGACCTTTTATTCTTCCATATGAATTTTGTTGTTATTTTTTCTAGGTCATTAAAATAGTTTCTTGGGAGTCTGATTGGTATAGCACTAAATAAATAGATTAGTTTGGGGAGTATTGTCATCTTTATTATATTCGCTCGGCCTATCCAAGAGCACTGAATGTCTTTCCAATTATTTAAATCTGATTTTATTTTTGTGGCAAGTGTTTTGTAATTTTTCTCATATAATTCCTGACTTTTTTTTGGTAGATGGATTCCCAAATATTTTATACTCTCAACATTTGTTTGGAATGGAATTTCTCTTTGTATCTCTTGCTGTTGCATTTTGTTAGTGATATATAAAAATGCCGAGGATTTATGTGGATTTATTTTGTATCCTGCCACTTTGCTGAAATTTTGAATTATTTCTAGTAGCTTTTTAGCAGAGTCTTTGGGGTTCTCTAAGTATACCATCATGTCATCTGCAAAAAGTGATAGTTTGATTTCCTCATTTCCTACTCTAATTCCTTGAATCTCTTTCTCGGCTCTTATTGCCGAGGCTAGCGTTTCTAGTACTATATTGAATAGTAATGGTGATAGTGGGCAACCTTGTTTCACTCCTGATCTTACAGGGAAAGGTTGCAGTTTATTTCTATTGCATATTATGCTTACTGACGGTCTTAAATATATACTCCTGATTATTCTAAGGAATAATCCATTTATTCCTATACTCTCAAGAGTTTTTAGTAGGAATGGATGTTGGATTTTGTCAAATGCTTTTTCTGCATCTATTGAGATGATCATATGGTTCTTATTAATTTGATTATTAATATGGTCAATTATATTAATAGTTTTCCTAATATTAAACCAGCCCTGCATTCCTGGAATAAATCCTACTTGATCATAGTGTATTATCTTGGAGATGATTTTCTGAAGTCTTTTTGCTAATATCTTATTTAAGATTTTAGCATCAATATTCATTAAGGAGATTGGTCTATAATTTTCTTTCTCAGTTTTCGATCTACCAGGTTTAGGTATCAGTACCATGTCTGTGTCATAAAAGGAGTTTGGTAGGACTCCTTCATCCCCTATTTTTTCAAATAATTTATATAACATTGGGGCTAATTGTTCTTTAAATGTTTGGTAGAATTCACATGTGAATCCATCTGGCCCTGGGGATTTTTTCCTGGGGAGTTGATTAATAGCTTGTTCTATTTCTTTTTCTGAAATGGGACTATTTAAGCAATTTATCTCCTCCTCTGTTAATCTAGGGAGCTTATATTTTTGGAGAAAGTCATCCATTTCACTTAAGTTATCAAATTTATTGGCATAAAGTTGGGCAAAGTAACTCCTTATTATTTCTCTAATTTCCTCTTCATTGGTGGAAAGATCCCCCTTTTCATTTGTAAGACTATCAATTTGATTTTCCTCTTTCTTTTTTTTGATCAAATTTACCAAAGGTTTATCTATTTTATTGGCTTTTTCATAAAACCAACTCTTGGTTTTATTTATTAATTCAATAGTTTTTTTACTTTCAATTTTATTGATTTCTCCTTTTAATTTTTGTATTTCGAGTTTAATTTTTGGTTGGGGGTTTATAATTTGGTCTTTTTCTAGCCTTTTAAGTTGTAAGCCCAATTCGTTAATCTTCTCTTTCTCAATTTTCTTCAAATAAGCCTCTAAAGATATAAAATTTCCCCTTATTACTGCTTTAGCTGCATCCCAAAGATTTTGATATGATGTCTCATCATTATCATTATCTTGGGTGAAATTGTTAATTGTTTCTATAATTTGCTCTTTCACCCAGTCATTCTTTAAGATGAGATTATTCAGTTTCCAATTACTTTTTGGTCTATTTACCCCTAACTTTTTACTGAATGTAGCTTTTATTGCATTGTGATCTGAGAAGAAGGCATTTATTATTTCTGCCTTCCTACATTTAATTTTGAGATCTTTATGTCCTAATATATGGTCAATTTTTGTATAGGATCCATGAACTGCTGAGAAGAAAGTATATTCCTTCCTATTGCCATTCAGTTTTCTCCAAAGGTCTATCATACCTAGTTTTTCTAATGTTCTATTTACTTTTTTAATTTCTTTCTTGTTTGTTTTGTGGTTTGATTTGTCTAAATCTGAGAGTGCAAGGTTGAGATCTCCCACTATTATAGTTTTACTGTCTATTTCTTCTTGCAGTTCTCTTAACTTTTCCTTTAGAAAGTTAGATGCTATACCACTTGGTGCATATATGTTTAGTATTGATATGGCTTCATTATTTATGCTACCTTTCAGCAGGATATAGTTTCCTTCCTTATCTTTTTTAACGAGATCTACTTCTGCTTTTGCTTGATCTGAGATAAGGATAGCTACCCCTGCTTTTTTGGCTTTACCTGAAGCATAATAAGCTCTGTTCCAACCTTTTACCTTTACTCTGTATGTATCTCCCTGCTTTAAGTGTGTTTCCTGTAGACAACATATTGTAGGGTTCTGCTTTTTGATCCAATCTGCTATCCGTCTCCGTTTGATGGGATCGTTCATCCCATTTACATTTACAGTTAAAATTACTAATTCTGTATTTCCTGCCATCGTATTATCCCCAGATTATACTTTTTTCCCTTGACCCCCCTGTTCCCCCTCCCCGATATTTAATTTACAGATCCCCCTTGTGACGCGCAACCCTCCCTCTTTTTTTTTTTTTTTTTTTTTTTTTAGGATCCCTCCCCCCTCCCTCCAAGTCCCTTCACTTATTCTCCTTTTCCTTTCCCCTTTTCCTCTCCCCCCTTTTAATGAGGTGAGAGAAAAATTCTCTGAAAAACAAATATGTTAATTATTTACTCTTTGAGCCTCTTCTGATGAGAGTAAGATTCACACAATGATTCTCCCCCTCACTAAGTTCCCTCAGATATGGTGTATTTTCTATGTCTCTTCCTGGGATGTAGTTTCCCTCTTTTTATCACTCCTTCCCGTTTTTCTGAACCGACCTCCTTCCCTTTACCACACCCCCCTTTTTTTCTTTTATATCAGTAAAATCAAATTATCCTTGAGTATTTTTTATATACCCACAACAAAGTTACAGTTCTCAAGGGTTCTGTGTACCTTTTTCTGTTTCTCTTCAGTCTTGTGGATGTAGATCAAATTTTTTGTTTAAGTCTGGTTTTTTTCTTAGAAACATATAGAATTTCTCTGTTTCATTGAATGACCATCTTCTTCCATGGAAAAAGATGCTAAACTTAGCTGGGTAGTTCATTCTTGGTTGCAGTCCTTGATCTTTTGCCTTTCGGAATATCAGGTTCCAGGCCCTTCTATCTTTTAATGTGGAGGCAGCCAGATCTTGGGTGACCCTTATTGTGGCACCTTGGTATTTAAATTGTTTTTTTCTAGCTGCTTGCAGGATTTTCTCCTTTGTGTGGTAATTCTGCAGCTTAGCCACAATATTCCGTGGTGTTCTTTTTTTAGGGTCTATTTCAGAAGGAGTTCGATGAATTCTTTCCACATCTACTTTCCCTTCTGTTTCTATTATCTCTGGACAGTTCTCTTTGATAATTTCCTGTAAAATAGAATCTAGGCTCTTTTTTTGGTCATAGTTTTCTGGAAGTCCAATAATCCTTAGATTATCTCTCCTAGATCTATTTTCCAGGTCTATAGATTTTCCCAGTAAGTATTTGACGTTGTTCTCCAGCTTCTCATTTTTTTTGTTTTGTTTGACTGATTCTTGGGTTCTCTGTGAATCATTCATTTCTATTTGTTCCATCCTGACTTTTAAGGAGTTATTTTCTTCTTTCACAGTTTTTAGTTCTTTTTGTAAATGCCCAATTTCGTTTTTAAATGAATTATTTTGCTCTATTGAGTTTTTTTCCATTTCCCTAATTTTTTTTTTTTGAGAATTATTTTCTTTTTCCAATTCAGAAATTCTATTTTCTTGAGACTTTTTTATCTTTTCCAATTCAGAAATCCTACTTTCCTGTGTTTTTTTAACCTTTTCTAATTCACTAATTTTGTTTCCCTGCATCTCCTGTGAATTCTTTATTTTTTCCAACTCCAATTTCAGGACATTATTATTTTCTATCATAACTTCCCTTTCTTTTCCCCATTTTTCTTCGATCTCCCTCAATTTCTTAAGAGCTTCTTCTAGGAGAGAGTTATGTGATGGGGGGCAGGAATCGTTCCCCTTTAGGTTGTTATCTGATTCTCTGCTGTCAACTTCCTCGGGGTTGGACACCTGCTCTTTCTCTGTATAGAAGGAATCTATGGTTTTTCTAGCTTTTTTGTTCATACTTAAAAAAAATCTTTTGGGGTCTGTCTCTGGGGTAGGAAATTATTTACTTCTTTACCAGCTTCCTCCCAGACGGGATGGATGCAGCGGCTCCTGAGCCTGAGCTAAGAGAGAGCTCTGGGAGAGAGTTCCCCACCCTCTCCCTGGGAGTGCCTCAGAGGTGATTAGCACTGCTGTGCTTCGAGGGCGTAGAATAGTGAAGACTGCAGGAAGCCCAGGCTATGTGTCCGGGTGGGGAGTGGGTGTCTGCAGCAGGTGACGTAAGAAGCCCCTGCGCTCAAACTGGAAGTGTCTGCCAGAAACCGCGGTCCCTAGTTCAAAGGTTCCGCTTCTCTGGGACTTCCTGGAGCTGAGTTCCACTCCCTCCAGCTAAGCTAGGCAGTGTGTGTTGCCTTGGGCCGTATCCACCCACTTGTCAGTCTCTTAACTATTCTCAGGAGGTAGCTGAGGCCACACCCCCTGGTGCCGAGTCACCCCCAGGGTCCGGGGAAAATTTAATCTGAGTTTTAAAATATTTTGGCTTTCTCTTCTGAACTGCTAAATAATTAGCAGAGAAGAGCTAACAGCCTGTGCCAGATTCCTTTACCTCAGTGGCTTCTCTGATCCCAGAGCCCTTCCCAGCGCAATGGGCGCAGTGTGCCCCTACCCCACCGTCTGTGCTGGTCTTTCTTATTCCTCCCCTGAGAACTGACCTTTTCTGTTGAAACTCCAGATTCTCTTCAGCTGGTAAGTCGTGCTTCCAGTCCTTGTGGTATCTATCAGTCCTGAGCTAATTTTGAGACTTAATTTATCTAATTGGTTGTGAGGGAGTGAGGACATTCACTGAGTCGTGTGTTTCCTCTCCGCCATCTTGGCTCCGCCCCCCCTGAAATTGTTTTTGATCCCAATTGTTAGACTTTACATTTATCCTTAATGATCTTTATCATATTAGACTTAATCCAGTGTTCTATCCTTTAAGTACCTTTCTGAATCTTTAATCTACTAATCAGTGGGTTAAAGGTTTCTTCCTTCTTTGTGTCTTCTGCAAATCTGATGAGATTTACATTTGTGTTTTAGCTGTAATTGATTTAAAAAAAAAAGTCAAAAGACACAAACAAAAACAAAGTTTGGGGCTTTTCATTGCAAACCTTCTGCCAAAGGCAACATTGAACCAATAACATCTATTCTTTGAGTGGAGTCATTTAGCCAATTGATAATTTATGTAATCACATTACCATCAGGTTTCATCTTCCCAAAGAATAGTTTAAGATATTTTCTCAAATTTCTGACCAAAATCTTCAGAAAGCATATCTATAGGAACTCCCTGATTTAAGAGTTTAGTAATCCTGTCAAAGGAAAAGAAAAAGGAAATGAGATTAGTCTGACCTGGTATTGATGAAGCCATGCTGTTCCTTTGTAATCACTGCTTCCTTTGTGATTAGACTTAATTGATTGAGTCTATGATCAAGTCTCTAGAGTGAAACAGGACTGGATCTTGAAAAATAGTTGATAGATTTCAGCTGCAACTCTAATGAAACTGACAAAGTCACAGGAAACCACAATGACTACATTGCACTTTGCAAGCTAAATCTATTTCACTGATAGCATACAGACTGGGTCCCATGCTAATGCCAATTGATTTGTTCATCATGATAGACAATTCATTCCAAAAGGCAACTGCTAGTTAAAATATCAGATAAATCTCTTAAAAAAAAAAAAAAAAAAAAAAAAAAAAAAACTGAATTAATTATTTGAGTAATCAAGCCAATTTTGAACCTAAGCATATCCCAAATATCTCTAGAATCAAACCCAAACCTCTAGAAGCAGTTTCAAATAAGATTAGATGCTTGGGAAATGATAGAGTTAGCCCCTATTTGTCATCACACACAGATTGCTTGTTAATTATAAATTTTAGTTTCTAAAATAATTACAAATTGGTGTAAAGTAGGGTTTGTAACATAAAATAATTATAGTTTTACTTTTTAATTACTAAGTGTTTACTATGTAAATACCCTGCCATTTCCACACAACCATGTAACTCTCTGAACAGTTATAATCATATGATTGAAGCATAGGTCAATGACATTTATTTGCATTAATGTGGAGGATACTATGCACTTGGGATTACCATCATTGGGATATAGAATATTTGCTTGCCTGTTTAGATAATGACAGTCCTGTTATTTTGTAAAACTTGTGAATAATCAGGAATTGTCATATCCTCAGAGATGTGTTCATTAAAATACCATAATTATTTCTTTTTGTACATTAATGACAAGTTTGCTTTTATGAAAATACCCTGTACTTCAGGGCAGAATTCTTGCTTACGTTTCCTGGGGACATCTGGCTTTTTTCTTTCAGTGTTTCAAAGTGCTTGTTGAAAATTAGGTATTTTAATTACTTCTGTATAATATACAATTGCAATTATGGCAACAATATTTTCCCTTTATCAAGTTGTTCCTGATGTTACCAACTAACATCACAGTTCATGTTGTATAGTTTGCATTGATTGACTAAAAAAATAATCATTGGGATAAAAAAGTGAGAAAACAAGTATCACATTAGTGTATTTAACATCGCCTAGATTGGTATATTTAAGCTTTTATTATAAACATCCAAAACCACAAGAAACTTATAGAATGGTTCCTTTATTCTTTATGGTTAACATTTTAGAAACTCTGAATATTAAACTGACTTTCTCAAAAAGAATAACTACGCTTATGGTCTTTATAATAGTTTAAAGGCAATGATCTCAGAAGAGGAAATAACTTTCATATTTAATGATGGGCATAAGATTGTAGCTGAAAGATGAAGCTTTAAGGTAATAATGTTTTTGTTTTCTCTTTCTCAACTCTATATAATATGACAGGCATATTATTGCTCAATGAGAATTGAAATATTTTCTAGAAAGCTTCTTTTCATTTCAGTATCATTTCTAGGCCATTGCATTATTATTAAAGAGATCATGGCACAGAACATATGAGATTTAATTCCAATTCTAATTACATAATTGTGTCACTTACCTACATTTTATCTTATGATGGGGATAACTATATTTCCATTACTTACTTCATAGAGACCTCATGGGAATTCAGTGATTTGGTTGAGATCCTTTAAAAAAAAAAAAAAAAAAAAAAAAAAACTTTTTCATCTAGAGGAGGAACATTTGTTCTATATTATCTTCAAAATGACTGAATCTCATCTTGGAAAATCCATTTAATTAATGTATGAAAAATCATTTAATAAACCCTCTCTCTCAAGTACTGTGCTAAAGTTTTGGGCATATCAGTACTAAAAACAGTGCCTTTCCTGAAGAAGGATGCATTGTAATTAAAGGAGTTAACACAACAAAATGAAGATGGATATGGAAGGAATATTTTGGTTTGGAAAATCAGAGGGATAGGGAATGGAGCAGTTAGGCAATTGTCCTCTCCAGAAATGTTGCTATTCCCTAAGTTAGTGGTAAAAATGAGTTGGAAAGAGAAAAGGACCCACTTGTGCAAAAATGTTTGTAGCAATTCTTTTTTGTGATAGTAAAGAATCAGAAAATGAGTAGGTGCCCATCAATTAGGTAATGGCTCACAAAGCTGTGGTATATGGAGAAAATGGTATATCATTGTTCTATAAAAATTATGAACAAATTGATTTTAGAAAGGTTTGGAAAGATGTACATGAACTAATGCTGAGCAAAACAAGCTGAAATAGGAATACATTGTACACAAGAACAGTAAGAATGTGCAATAATCAACTATGAAAGACTTGGCTCTTCTCAGTAGTTAAGTGATCTAAAACAGTCCCAACATACTGAACAGAAAATGCCTGCAGCATACAAAAAATAATTGAGAAGATTGAATGTAAATCAACACATGCTATATATTCTTCTCTTTTGTTTTTTTGTTTTTTTTAATTTTTCCCATAGTTTTTCCCTTTTGCTCTGATTTTTCTCTACCAACCTGATTCATAAAGCAATGTGTTTTTAAAATAAATAAGAGAATAAATAAATAGAAACATAAGAAACATAAATACATAAACAAAGAAATGAATGAATGAATAAAAGAAAAGCAGTGTCAAGGGCTAAGAGGAAGACCTGTGTGTACAGCAGGGTGAATGAAGATGGCTGAGAAGCAGAAACAGGAGGTGGGGTTTTGTTTGACTTAGATATCAAAAAGTGCCAATTATCAAGAGTATAGAACCTGTGGTCAAAGTTAAAATAGGAAATATAGGAGAAATATCATCATTATGTGCTCCACTCAGTAGTTAGCCCTTTAGAAATTACCATATTTAATTTTCACAACTATCCTGGGATGTAAGTATATGCCTATTTTACAACTGAGGAAATTAAGACAGAAATTAAATAACTACTAAGTATCTGAGACAATATTTGATCATGGATGATCTTGACTCTGAGAGAACATAGTTGCCTATTTGGAGCCTGAGGTTTGAGGTCTTACTTTAATGCAGGAGAGCAGGAACAGAACATTGTCATACTCTTCTATTTAAATCATTCTCCTATATGCTTTTTTGTCACCAACATTTAGAATAGAATGACCATAAGGGTGAATACTCTATCTTTTCCCTGTATTTTTATCCCTATTTCTTGACATAAAATCTAATATATAGTAAGCATTTTTTTTTTCATTATTTCCTTCAAATAAATGGATTTCCTAGACAGGAGCTGTTCACAGCAATGAATTGTTCCTAATCAGTTATTTGGCTGCATAACTTCTACTCTTAGGAATTTTCTTTAGGGTACTTAAATTTTATGAGGCCTGTTCTTGGCCTCATGGCAAGTATGTATCAAAAAAGCAGATTTGTGCTGCCACAAATTCAAAGGTATATGTTTGTCTAATTTTATACTGTAACATATAGTTCTGAAATTTAGCAATAATATTCCTTGGAGTTTTCATTTTGGGGTGTCTTTCAGGAGGTGATTGTTTAATTCTTTCTGGTTCTAGGACATTAGGACAGTTTTCTTTTATGATTTCCTAACAAATAACGTCAACTTTTTTTTTTTTTTTTTTTTTTTTTTTTTTCATTTCGGCTTTCAGAAAGTCCAGTTATCCTTAGATTGTTTCCTTAGATCTATTTTCTGGGTCAGTTGTTTTCCCTAGGAGGTATTTCATATTTTCTTCTATTTTTTCACTTTATTTTGTTTTGTTTGACTGATTTTTGAAGTCTTATTGAGTCATTCACTTCCATTTGTTCAATTCTAATTTTTAGTGTATTATTTTCTTCAGTTACCTTTTTAACTCCCTTTGTATTTGAACAATTGAATTGTTTTGTTCATTGCATTTTTTTTTTCATTTCACTAATTCTGTTTTTCAATGAATTGGTATCTTTTCCATATCTATTTTATAAGGAATTATATGTTTTTTTTTTTTTTTTTTCCATTTCATCAAATCGACTTTTGCAAAGATCTCATTTCCTTTCCCCATTTTTCTTCAAACTTTCTTTTAAGACCCTTTGTGAAATCTTCCAAGAAAGCTTTGTGAAACGGGGACCAAATCATATATCCTTTTGGGGCTTCATCTGGAGCTGATTTTCCTTTAGAAAACTCAGGGTTTGAAGTCTATTCTCTCTCTCCATGAAAGTTGTCTATGGTCAGTATGGTTAGAGTTCTTTTTGCTTCTTTTGCTCATAATTTTAAAGATTGACATCTGCTCTTAAGGCATAAGTTTGACAACCACTTTAGTTTACCCTGGGGCTGGTGTTTCTGACTGACTTCTGATGCTGAATAATAGGGGCCAGGATGTTGCTCTGGGCTCAGTGGCTTTCAACTTACTTTTTGTATTCACTTTTGGATATTTTACAACAAATCTAACTACCCACTTGCAACCAGGATAGAGTAGCCTAAGAGCCTCATAGAAGATCCCCAGTGTGTGGACCCCAAATACTCTGGTTCCTCACCCCCAGCTCCTTGCCCTGGGCTCCTTATGATGAGGTCTAGGTTCACCAGACTGTACCCCTGCCTGATTGAAAGAGACCTGTTCTGAAGTTCTTCCAAAGTATCTTCTTCTGGAAATGTGTTGTACTCCAAATAGTTGTGGGTTCTGTCTCTCCAAAACCAGTTCAGAGGCTTACTCTGTTGTTGGTTTGAAAGAAGATCAGATCACAGAAAGTTGTGTCTTCTCTCTACCATCTTTGCTCTGCTTCCTATACTATAAGATATAAATAAACATTATTGCAAAATTGAAAAATAAAAAGTAACAACATTAAGTTGACTTATTTTAATCAGTAGGAAAAAAATCCATGGAATTTAGACCAAAATGTAATATTTTGGATCTGAATTGTACTGTCAATTCACCTATGTTCTTTGAAATAAGCAGACAATAATGATATTTCAACTTCAGTTTATTCTATGTAAGTGAAATCTGAATTAGAGTTTTAGTGTAAACCGATTAATATAGAACTTTAAGAGGAGAAAATTAATTGTGTATGCTCCTGAGTGCATCCAGAGAAGCGTAAAATATAATTGAGAAATATTCATCAAAATAAATAAAAGTACAATAGAACATAGGTAATGTTAATATATAGCTTTCTAAGTCAATGTGCAATCCACAGGGATCATTATATATTGTTTAATGGACACCATTTCTATTTGAGTTTGAGGCCACTGGTCTAGAGAATGTCTAGATACATGTGCATCGGATATATCTATAAGTAAGACTAGGTGGCTGATGAATGGGCTTACCTACTTTTATTTTCATTGATCCTAATATCCTGACTTTTGAATCCTTTGGCTCAAAAATGAATTAATATTTGATTAGGATAATGGTTATCAGGTGCTTAGAATATGCCAAGCTCTGTGTTTAATTGCATGAATTTGAATCCAAAGAGCAAGGGAATCCCTTCCTACAAGGAACATTACATTATAATATATTGCACTGTAATAGCAAAAGATAGCAATATAAGAGAGAAAAAGGTATTTCAATAAAAGGAATGACAGGGATATAGCTAGAGGACAGTGAATTGATAGATCCTTTTCAGAAGCAATAGTAGTATAAAGAGGTGGCAATAAGATGTATAGGGATAGAAAATGGTAAGAGGGCTGGATACTTGTAAATCTACTAATCTTTTATGAATCATAATAGTCCCAAGAAGAAATTATCATATATCCAAAGCATATTGGCTGAGATCCTTCAGAGTATTGTTCTCAGAGATAGTTTGTAGCATACAGTAGTAGTGTTAGGGCAACATGATGGCCTGGCAGGAAGATGGCTAGAGTGGAACACATTTACAGTATCGGTCTAGTTATATATAACTGTCTCTAGATGTCATGATGATTCTAAAACTGCATGTCTTAGTTCTCCAAGTTCCATTCTTTTTAGGATATCAACCTGCTTTAGCACCAAAGGGTACCGTACCTAAGTGAAAAGTAAACTAAAATGAAAGTCATATAGCAATATGAAAGTAATCAGTGGACTCAGGAAATAATCAACAATATGTGCTCCTTTTGGTTCTGCACAGATGTAAAAGACAAAAGAAAGCTCCTGAATGATTTTGACTTATGAGAAATAAAGGCATAAAGATTTTGTAGCCCACAACCATCTAAGACCCTGCTACAGTTCCAATTTTCAAAGCCTAGGATTTTAAGTGCCAAAGACCCAGATTGAGACATGGCTAATTGGATCATTTTTGTTCATCTGAATAATTAGGACAGATCATTCCACTATCCATTTGGCTTCAGTGATTGGTAGGGATTGTTAAGAAAGTCCAAATGTCAAAATCTCTCATTTATGATCCAGATTGGTGGATATATGAGAAAATTTGACTTCATTACCAGGAAAACTGCTGCTAATATTTTAAATATATTGACTTAAAAACTTACCTACTATCTAATATAGTAGGATTTATTTATTTTAATATAAAATTATATATGTATAAATAGCAGATGACTATAGGAAAACATTCATGGCAGCAATAGGATAAATAATTAGAATTGTAGCTGAGTAAAGGAAAATCAGGAAGAGAGAAGGGGCATACCTTATGTGGGGTTGGATGGTCAAATAAACTTGAGAAAAAGGGAGAAATTATATACAACTCCAGGGATTTTTATTTTTAAGTTCTTTTCTTATGAAATACATGCACTTAAGCTTAATAGCATTGAATCTCAAACAGGAAGACATCTGTGAAGTTACATACCTTCTGACCATAATTGGTTCTACTCTAGGTCTCTATCCACATTCACCCTAAATTTCTATCAGCTGATTTTATCCATCTGAATTCTAGCATAATTTCACCAACCCAAACCCTGATTTGCTAACACTTCCTGTTATATGCACATGAATTCTCCATATGATATTAAGTACTCTAAAACCAATCATAATTATTGTTAGGTATATGGTATCTATTTTGGATAGAAAACTAGATTCTGAATTCAAATCTGATCTGAAACACTTACTAGTTGTTTAACTCAGGAACAAGTCATTTAACTTCTGCCTGACTCAATTTCCAAATATGAAAAATAAGAAGAATAATAGTGTCTGCTTCCAGAGATTGTTATTGGGATCAAATAAAAGAATATTTGAAAAAGTATTTCATAAATCCTAAGGCACTATATAAATGCTAAATATTACCAGTCTATTAGTCTTCAGTCTTATGATATAAATAATTTATTTGGAGGATTGGGAGGAAGGAAAGTATTTGGATCTATGATTTTGTTAGTAAGGAGAATTCTCATTATGGAATTTCCTTCCATTGATGTAGATATGCAATTTCTCTGTAGTCTTAGAGATTAGCTTGATGCATAGAAAGGCAAGTTACTTACCTACGACTACAAAGAAAGCCTTAGTCAAAGGAAGGCCTTGAATAGTTTTTTCAAAGTTGGAAAGTAAATCCTTATTTACTATGTAAACCTGGATTCCATTGCTAAAAGAATTAACCAATCAATAAAAACTCTTCTTAAACTCATATCAATATGTTATTTACACTCTTTTGGCAAGGAGGAGAAGCACAGAGGCGATTGCAAAGATGTCTTAACAGCTCAGGGGAGAATCTTACTCCAAACAAAATGGGTATAATGACCTTTCTATTTGAGAATGCATTTTGCAAATTACTCAAGTCCAGCATTTCTTACTACCTCAATTCTCCAGTGTGTGAAGCTTAAAATAGTGAGCTTCAAATCACACATGTCAATTTAATATATCCCAAGTGACATTAAATATGGATGATAACACAATTATTAAAATACAACATGAAATGAAAAGCATATGCTCTTGTGCTAACAGCAATAACTATTATCACTAATGCTATCATTGAGAATGGTGTTTTATCTCTGTCCACTTTTGTGATAAGATATAAAAAGAATCAAGTAAAGATTGGCTGTACCAATGGCAGACCAACACATTTTCTTTCTGGGGCCTTTAGGAAGAAGGGATTGATCTTTGGAAAAGAAGAGATACTTTTGTTCCTCTCTGATGATTCTGGGAAAAGGCTGCAATTTCAAAGAGCTTGGAAGAGTAGATGTTGTTCCAACTGTTCATTCTGGCATTTAAAAGCATATGGATAGGGGAAGGAGTAATTGTTGATGCTGTTAGCAACATGCCTTGCAACCTTTCCTGTCAGGTCTCAAAGAAATAAACAGCTTGTTTCCACACAATGTGTGACTGTCAACCTTACCCAGACATTTTAGTTTTATCTATGGAATTCACTATTGAATGCTTTATAATACTTTGGGAAAATATAGATATCTGAAAAGTAGTCATTTGCAGTTGCTGAATTTCTTACATCATATATGTATTTGCCTAGGATTTTTCATGCACTTGTACTACAGAATCAGGAATTAGGAATGACATAAATTGAAGGTGTATATAAAATGAAATATTTCTATAGTTGTGGGGATGCCTAAGGAATTTTCCTGTTTGTTAATATTTTACCAATGCAGTGTTTAAAACCCCATTCTATTTTGTTAACTTTTATGAAAAATCTATAAATGAAAGTTAGACCTGAAAAAGTCAAATATAGAAAATATAGAAACATGTTCTATATTGTATACAGTTGCTAAATAGTTTTTCCCCTTGTTCATGCAAGGAGATGATTTTATTTTTTCAGTCACAAAATTACAGCTTAATTACATATCAATTTATTATTTAAATTAATTTGTTGATTTTATTAAAAATCCTAATTATTTAAATTAACCAATTAATTAAATGTAATTAATTTAAACTTACATATTAATGTCAAGGAAGAGGCAGGTAGAACCAGAGGTGAAGAATCTAGAACTGATTTTGATTGTGCAAATACAACATAATTCATTTAGCCACAATGTTTAGGAACTGTTATTATTCATAAGGAGGGAGAATAATTAAGGAATGGTAGATTGCTGATTATGACAGCCATAAAAAGCTTCACAGTTTTCAAGCTTTTCTATAAAATGATGATGAAGCACACAACTGCCAATATGGACAGGACATAGGCACACTGCTTAATCTGTGTTAACAGGATCAGGATATTTGTTTTGAAAGAAGTTAGAGTGAGTTTATCAAGTTCAAAACTTTCATCTTAAACCGAACCATTCTCCAATTGATAAATGGTCAAAGGATATGAACAGACAATTCTCAGAGGAAGAAATTGAAACTATATCCACTCACATGAAAGAGTGTTCCAAATCACTACTGATCAGAGAAATGCAAATTAAGACCACTCTGAGATACCACTACACACCTGTCAGATTAGCTAAGATGACAGGAACAAATAATGACAAATGTTGGAGGGGATGTGGGGAAATTGGGACACTAATATATTGCTGGTGGAGTTGCGAAAGAATCCAGCCATTCTGGAGAGCAATCTGGAATTATGCCCAAAAAGTTATCAAACTGTGCATACCCTTTGACCCAGCAGCGCTACTACTGGGATTATATCCCAAAGAAATACTAAAGAGCAGAAAGAGACATATATGTGCCAAAATGTTTGTGGCAGCTCTTTTTGTTGTAGCTAGAAACTGGAAGATGAATGGATGTCCATCAGTTGGAGAATGGTTGGGTAAATTGTGGTATATGAAGGTTATGGAATATTATTGCTCTGTAAGAAATGACCAGCAGGAGGAATACAGAGAGGCCTGGAGAGACTTAAATCAACTGATGCTGAGTGAAATGAGCAGAACCAGAAGATCACTGTACACTTCAACAACAATACTGTATGAGGATGTATTCTGATGGAAGTGGAAATCTTCAACATAAAGAAGATCCAACTCACTTCCAGTTGATCAATGATGGACAGAGGTAGCTACACCCAGAGAAGAAACACTGGGAAGTGAATGTAAATTGTTAGCACTAATATCTGTCTGCCCAGGTTGCATGTACCTTGGGATTCTAATGTTTATTGTGCAACAAGAAAATGATATTCACACACATGTATTGTACCTAGACTATATTGTAACACATGTAAAATGTATGGGATTGCCTGTCATCGGGGGGAGGGAATAGAGGGAGGGGGGGTAATTTGGAAAAATGAATACAAGGGATAATATTATAAAAAAATATATATATATATATATAATAAAAAATTAAAAAAAAACTTTCATCTTACAAATGAGTAAAGTAAGAGCCTAAATTAGGAAAAAAAAAAAAAAAAGTCTGAAAAATTTCACAAGTGGACAATCAGAATTAAAACCCAGGTCTTCTATCATCAAGTCCAGAGTTCTTTACAATCTATTATGTTGTATCTTTAGAAATTTACCCAAGTAGAATTCAGTTTTCTTTTCAATCATGTGAATGATATTCCGTGTCTTTTACTTAGAATATCTATGGTTAGTTTTCATAACTGATCTGTTTTGCAAGGAACATTTTCCTATTTCCTTTTATAGAAATAAATTCAAACAATAGTAGGTTTTTTTTTCTTTTTTTTCTTTTTTTTTTTTTTTTTCCCTGAGGCTGGGGTTAAGTGACTTGCCCTGGGTCACACAGCTAGCAAGTGTTAAGTGTCTGAGATCAGATTTGAATTCTGGTCCTCCTGAATTCAGGGCTGGTGCTCTATCCACTGCGCCACCTAGCTGCCCCAATAGTAGGTTTTTTAAGGGTTATAGAGATTCATTAAAATTCCCATGATGTTTCCTTTAAAAAATTAACAACTTTACAATTCAGTTTTCCATTATATTAATTACAATCTCCAGTTTTTATATCAATTTATGTTCAAAACATAGATTCCTCGAGACTACAAAATAAATGCACGGTAAATCTATCTGTGGGTCTATCAATATTGAGCTTCTTATTGAACAATAACTTATCCTGTCTCACAGATTAGCTCTAACCAGAGATATATCCATGCTTCTATAATAATCCGTATATGTGGCAAAAGGTGTTGAATAATTGTTTGACCTTCAAGGTGTGAAATACTCTTAAGTCCTAGAAAGTGACATTTATGCAGGGAATGCAGGGAAAGAAATTTCATTTCTTTCACCCAGCTTCACTAGAGAAAGCATGACAAATTTTAATCAGTCTATAGATATCACTTAGTTCTGAGGAAGTATAAAAATAACTAAGTAAATCATGTGTATAGGTGAGAAAAATTGTGTTAATATATCACATGTGAAATAAATATATTTTAGAAAAAGGAATGCATCATAAGACAAACTGTTTACCCAAAACCAAAAGAGGCAAACAGAAATTTTCTGCATTGTAATAGAGTAACATATTTATACAGCATTATACAGTTTACAGAATGATACAATGACTTCATAGATAGAGGTAGAACTTAGTATTGGGAATATCTTAATACATGCCAAGTTTGTGACATTAACTTAAAGATGACTAAAATTTGTCACTACTTTATCTGTGTACTACATCATTCTCTAAGATTACATAAACATTGTAGATGAATTTTTGATCAGAATCATTAGATGAAGTATTCATATTGGAATCTACACCTGAAATGTAATCATGATTTCTGTTTTTTTTTTTTTTTTTTTTTTTTTTTTTGTTGTTGTTGTTGTTGTTGTTGTTGTTGTTTGTTTGTTTGTTTGTTTGTTTTTAACCTTGATTTGGTCAATTTTGCTTAATTTGCTTAATTAAGATTTTTCTTAATATTGAAAGAGCACTGAACTTCTGGGCTTATTTATAATGTGTGATTTATGTGATATATTACTGTAATCTCCTTGCTGGTATTTTATTTAATTTTTTGTGTCAATGTGAGTTAAGGAAAATTTTCTCTTTGTGTTCTTCCTTGTTTAGGTACCATTTCCATCTCTATATATTAAGAGGAATTTGGTAGAACTCCTTTGGGAATTTTCCCAAATAACTTATATAGTACTTATATTGATTATTTTTTAAATAATTGATACAATTCTTTTTTTGAACCCATTTCATCCTAGGAAAATTTTTCTTAAAGAGCAGAGTGATGTATTTTTTCAATGTATTTTTTTTTAAAAAGGGCTTTTCAATTAATTTATTTTATCTTCTATTAATCTGAGAGATTTATATGTATATAATGTATGTAGGTAGAATATTTAATGTAGAGGGCCAGTCTGGAGAATTATACTTGAAACAAGGGTACTTACAACAAGGTATTAACTTAGTGGAATTGATGATATAATGATTCTCTAGTTTACATATACTTAGTATGGTGATGTAATGGTTCTCTAATTCATACATACTTAGTGTACTATAATGATGTAATCATACTGAGGTATTTAAGGTCTGAAAGGACTGGAAATAGAGATAGTCCATCTTTGACAATCCTCCTGGTGGCTCTCCTGCCTCCTGCATTCTTCCACTAAGATCAAGGGTGGTCCTAAGATCCTTCAGAGATCAAGCCCAGTCATTACACCTTGGTACTGAAATGTGGGGCACTGAAATAAACACATTACATTGCTCTGGAAGTAAGGACCTACACTTAGCAGATTGATTGATGCAATAATAAGTTCAGTGGAGAAGTCCCTGTGACCTGGAAATAGGATGAGTAAACTAGTCAGTTTTGTTTTTCAGCTGAAATGGGGCAAATACTAAGAAAAGAGCCTCTCTCCTCCTCCCCCCCAGGAAAGTGTGTACCCAGCATAGTTAAGTTAATAATGAAGCAAGGTTTGTTGGCAACTTGGGCGCAGATCATTGAACTCTTAGAAATATTAGAGTGCACATCTGTTTGGTTCTCTAAGAAGAAAAAATAGAGTCTGGTAAGTGGAAACTAGTGGGAGAGCAACTAATTGAATATGATAATGGTCCTAATTCAATTTCTAAGGAAACATTCTATAAATATAACATAATACAATTGGCTTTAAGGAATCCCACACATTTTAAAATAAGGAAAAAGGAGAAAGAGCCAGAGGAGAATGGTACTGACAAAGCAGCTGAAAAGCATGAAGAATTGGACAAGAAAGGAGTTAAGTACAGTTTTGATAAAACTAAGGAGTGTGGTGCTTCTGAGTTGGAGCCCTTAGGTCATTC
Source organism: Sminthopsis crassicaudata (assembly GCF_048593235.1). NCBI lineage: Eukaryota > Metazoa > Chordata > Mammalia > Dasyuromorphia > Dasyuridae > Sminthopsis > Sminthopsis crassicaudata. The sequence goes on from NC_133617.1 coordinate 641,569,411, forward strand.
CCCATCTTCTCACCTTCCCCCTTCAATTTTGCCTTAATGGGTGGAGAGATGAGGAGGAGTGGAAGGTGCAGTGACACCATCAGCACCACTCATGTAACAGCTTTGTCAACCCTCTATAACACAATTACAAAAGACATTAATTAAAGTTAAAGATTAAGGACAGAATACATCTGATTTGAAAATAGCAGCATATTCTGTGATTGAAGAGTTTGACTCTTCAGATCATGAAAGAAGAAGATACACTCCTTTTAATGTGGAAATTATCAAAGATCTGAAAAAAAGGATTGCGCTCTTTATGGGGCTACATATTCTTATATTAAGATGACATTAGAGAATTTGGCTTATGAAATTTTAATCCCTAGTAATTGGAAATGTATAGCAAAGACATGATTACAACCTGGACAAAACTTGTGACTTTCTGAGTACAGTGAACTCTGTTGAATACAAGCCCAATGAAATAGGCAACCTGGAGTTAATATTCCAATCACCTTTGATCAATTAACAGGTTTAGGTCCTTATAAGACACTTTAGAACAGTTTAATTACCCTTTGACAGCATATAAGCAAATTGCTTCTGCTTTCAAAGCTATCAAAGTATGAGCTACCCTCCTAGGAAGACAAGATAGAGGGGAAACCTTCATGAAAATAGTCCAAGGTCAAAATTAACCCTTTGCTGATTTAGTGGGACATCTGCAGACAGCTATCATATGAACTACTGGTGAAAATGTAGCAACAGAAATTATGATAAGACAACTTGCTAGAGAAAATGCTAATGCAGTTTGTAGAAGAATTATACTAGGACTACATTAGGATGGTCCCTTAGAGGAAATTATAAGATGCTGTGCCACAGTTTGCACGAATACCTTTTATACCAGGCTATGATGCAGACTTCTCAAGATCTGAGCATGGGAAGACAGGGTCCCTTGGCAAGGGCCTTCTAGAGAGACTTGTCAATGTTTTCAGTGTGGTAAAGTAGGGCATTTGAAAGCTCAATGTTGGCATAAAAAAGAGGGTGAGAGAACAAGACCCAAAATCCCGTGTCCAAAATCAACTGAGACTTCCATTGGGAATCAGAATGTAGATTGCCTCAGGGAAACAGGAATCGGTGCCTAATTCCAAAGGCCCCAGGCAAAAAACACTTGGGGTATGATGGCAGCAGATGTTACACCCAGAGAGTCTTTAGAAGTTCAGTACTCCTACATGATCAGTCAACCAAGAAGCAATCTGATGGGATAAAGGGATTACAATTGGGGAAAATAGAGTTGTATGCAGCTGGGACTACTGAGATACCCCCTGGAGAAGTGAAGTCTGTTCCTCTCCAGCCTATGGATCCATTGCCTCCAGGCACAGTAGGCTTGACCATTTCACCTCCTGAGAGTGCTTACAAAACAGTGTCCATCCATACACTGATGTGAGAAACTGGGAAATGTGTAGCTAATATCCCAGTCACTAATACAGGTAGACAATATTTGACTTATCACCCAGGAGAAGTAGTAGCATTAGGTGTACTGATACACACTCCTAATATGGAATTAGGTAATATTTACCCAAATTTTGACTCCCAAAAACATAATCCAGGAATATTCTGGACTGGAGCTGTTACAGATGACTATCTTATGCTCACTATCTATGTAAATGGTATACCATTGAAAGGATTGGTATATATGAGTGCAGATTGTACAGTCATTAGAGGTGCCAACTGGCCCAGTCATTGGCCAGAGATTACAGAAGACACCCATATGCCTGACATAGGAGGATTAATAGCAGCTGAAATTAGTGCTACCCCTTTGAGATAGACATTTGAAAGTGAAACAGGAGTTTTTAGTCCTTTAGTACCAGAAAAAATCCCCATCAATCTATGGTGTAGAGACATTTTATAACAGTTAGGATTATAATTGAGTACTTTGGCTTTTTAGGAAGGCTGTTGAAGGCCTGCCAACACTCTCACCTGTTCCTATTCAATGGAAAACTGATGTCCCAGTGTGGGTGGAACAGTGGTCCTTAACAAGTGAAAAAATTAGATCTTATTAGATATAGTACAAGAGCAACTTGACCAAGGACACTTATAGTTTTCTCTAAGTCTTTGGAATTCCCCTGCATTTTTGTAAAAAAAAATCTGGAAAATGGAAGATATTGACTAATTTGAGAAAAGTAAATGGACAGATGAAAACTATGGGAACTCTTCAATCTGGACTTCCATCTCCTACTCAATTGCCAAGAGAATTTCCTCTTTGGGTTATAGACATTAAGGATTGTTTCTATTCTATCCTTCCATATAAGGAGGATATGCAAAGATTTGCCTTTTCAGTGCCCAGGGTTAATTTAACTGAACCTTATATAAGATATGAATGGACAGGTAAGATTTCTATCTTGTATGTTCTCTCACATAGTAGACTTCCAGTCCTATTTTTTATGGAAATTTAAAGACAGATAGCTTTCTAATAATGTTAGCCAATACTCCTTTATTTCAGGCGGCCCAAGAATCTCATCCTAAGTATCATTAGGCTGCTCAAACTTTATGTTTGCAATTTGGGATAACAAAAGAGAAAGCTAGGAGCATAGTAAATGCCTGTACAACTTGCTTTCCTTTCCATGCTATGCTCTCTCCAGGGAAGAACCCTTGTGGTTTGAGATATGATGAAATTTGGCAAATGTATGTGACCCATTATAAATCTTTTTGTCATTTGTCTTTTATCCATGTTGTAATAGATACCTTTTCAGGATTTATTTTTGCAATACCAGCAGCAAAAGACAGAGCCCGAGTGGTCACTGAATTTCTTATACAACTTTTGCAATTATGAGTGTGCCACAAGCAATAAAAACAGACAATGGATCTGCATATACTTCTAAATATTTTGTACACTTTTGTGCACAGTATCAGATTTTACACACTACTGGCACACCTTTTAATCCTCAAGATAGGCAATAGTAGAGAGGAGAAACAGACATCAAGATGCTCCTCCAAAAACAAAAGAAGGGGGTAGCCACAGGTAACCCTAGAGAACATCTAAATTTAGCTCTTTATACTATTATTATTATTATTTTTTTTTTTTTATTTTTGATAAAGGTGCATTGGTGCTGGCAGACAGGTTTTACAACCCACTGGAAGGGCAGTGTCCAGTGCAAGCAGCTCCACTATCTTTAGATAGTTTCCAGGTGATGTGGAGAGATCCAAAAAGTGGTGAATGGAAGGGACCAGATAGGTTAACTGCTTGGGGGAGAGGGTTTGCTTGTATCTCTACAGATGGAGAAAAAATCAGATGGGTGCCAAAGAGCCCTATTCACCTTGCCCATTGGAGAGAAAAGTAGAAGACTCAAGAAACATCTGGTGGTTCCATCTCTGACTACATGCATTACTGAAAATGCATGACAGTGAATATCAAAAATTGTTGTTGAGACAATGTGATGTCTTTAGAGATATAAATTTCCCCCAAGTACTGGTTTGACATTATTCCATGAATTATGGTGTGTCTCATTGTTTTTAATTCTCCTTAATGAAATTATTGGTTATTTCAATGATATGTTCTTTGATCTACTCATTAGAATGATATTTTCTAGTTTCCTATAAATTTCTCATCCTAATTCATGTTTCCATAGGGCTCTTTGTAATATTTTTTTTTCATTGCATCACAAGTAGGCTGTGAGCCAAGTTCCTCTGTCACCAGTCAGGGCTCTTTCTACGTTATCATAGGTCAGACAATAATACAAATAGGTGGGTGTTGTGATATGGGAGGCACCTGCCAGTGGCTGCTGGAGGTCTAACTCAGACCTGTAGAATGGATTTCTTCATGTGAGAGGATGATAATGATACAAGAAGACTGAGAGGGACTTGCTATTATCTGACCTCCCTCCTCTTCCCTTTTGTCTCCAGTTTATTTCATTCCCAATCCACAAGGAACATTTGCATCAGCAAAGGCTGCTTTGTAACTCCTTAAAGTGTTGTGGAAGCTTTTGGAGAACTGACCAGCCCCTTCACTTAGGCATGATCCTTAACAGGTGTGTTCTGAAATTGAACCAAAATCCAAATCCATGGTAGTCATAAATGGGTTTAATGAAAACTTTAATGAAGTTCAACAGAAGATTTCTTTTTTCCTCTCATCTAAAGATTTCTCCTTATTCCCACAATATTCATTTCTAACCAATAAAAAAAAAACAAAACAAAACATTGAAGGCTGAATTTAAAAGGATGAATTCTTTCACCATCCTTACCTCTCTTTATTATTCTTATCTGTATCTGTCCCTATAAAAATGAGGCACCCATGCCTGAACACAATACCTTAAATGCAACCCGATCTAGATATACTATTAGGGGACTTCTCTCTGAACATTCTCTTCATCACACAATCCAATATTACTTTATTATTTTTGGTGATCCTACCATAATTTTTATTCATATTAAGATTATGGTTCCTTATGAAACCCAGGTTTTTGTCTAGCCATACTTCCCCAATGTGATGCTGATTTTGAAGCCTCATTTCTAATTAACATTTTATTTGTATAGTTTCTTCTTGGAACTCTTTTAACATGTATAATTATTACCTCACAACTAAATGTCTAATATTCAAATGTCTTTTATTTTCAGTATATGTCATTCATCCATTCATTCATTTATTAAACATTGCTATATGTTAATTTTGTACATTTAGTTCTATTTCCCCAAAATATAATATGAGTTACTTGGAAAAGGGACAAAATCATGAATTCTATGTTTTACACAGCACCAAAACAAAACAAAACAAAACAAACAAAAAACTATTAAAAAAAAAAAAAACTAAAGAACATTCAATATAATCCTATTAATCAGTTGATTTAAAAAATTAACCTGCTGCTAGCACAGCACCAACATAGTTTAGCTCAACCATGAAATCTCATGAAATTTCACACTCTTAAGTGCAGATAGATGTCCTCTTACAAAATTGGAGACATCTGTTCTGTGATCACATGAGAGACCCCAACATGAGTAGGCTAACTTCTGCTTATTAAAGTTAGTCACAGTTTCCTTTTCTCACTTATTTAGAGGATTATGATTGGGAAAATAAGTCCAGATTCTTCATTATAGATTTTCCCATTTTCTCAAAGGCTCCTCAGTTCAATGAAGTTTAAGGCACCTAAACAGTATATGAAAACATCCCATTGACGCTATGGACGGACTATTGGACTTGCATAAAGAAGTCCTGAATTTTAATTTGATATCAATTTCAAACATATATTAGCTTTGTGACCCTCAGCAAACTACTTTCTGCATCGTTTCTTCCTCTGTAAAACGAAGGAGTTGTAGTTAATGGCTTCTGAGGTCCCTTCTAGATCTAACTCCATGACCCTATAATTCCATTAATAAGAACCAGATTAGGAAAAAGTAAGAAATCAAAGATGACATGTAAAAGGAGTCCATTCTTAAAATTTATCATTTATATGGCAGATAGTTGTTGAAGTGGATAGAGTACTGGCCTTGGGATCAGGGTCTCCTATTCAAATCCAGTTGACAATTAATAGCTGCATAACTCTGGTCACTTAACTATGATTGCTTCTTAAAAAAAAATAAAAAAAAATATATATATATATATATATATATATATATAATATGTTAGGGGACATATTATAACAGGAAAGTCACCAATATAGTATTTGCAGATTGTGAAGAAAAGAAATGAAAAAAATGAGATAATATTTGTCATGTTTTATTTCAAATTAATGTTTTATTTATTTATTTAATATATTTTTAAAATCTCCTTTTGAAAGACCTCTTCATGAAAATTTATTAGAAGGCCCAATTAATTAAAGGGCCAAGTTGTTTCATTTTTTTTTTCTCTTCATCAATACAATAAACATTTATTGAGTACCTACTGTGTGCAGGGAATTTTATGTAGTAAAAAAAAAGAAAAAACAAAACAAAACAAAAAAACAAACAAATAAAAACAAAACAAAACAAAACAAAACAAAACAAAAAAAAACCTTGCCTTTAAAGAGACACATTTATGGAAGGGAAATAACAAAATAAATATATCCATGCTTGAGGACAAAGAGAACACTAAATAGTGAATGAGATAAGATTTCTCATTGGAGGTCACATATGATGTTGTTCTTAAGGGAAAGTGGCATTTTAAAAACAGAAGAAAAGGGAAATTATATTCTAGGACAAATGATCTTCTGTTGAAATTCAAAACCCTAGAGTTAAAATGCTGAATTTGAAGGAACATCAAATCATCCATCTTGAATAAAACATAGAATCTAATAAGGGAATAAATGAAAAATAAAACTGAGAAAACAGACTGGAGCCAATTTCAAGGCTTTTGAATATACCAAGTTTAGTATATGTTTGGTTCACAACAAATGGTTTTTTTTTAAATTAAATTTAATTGAATTTGACTTTTAAGAGAAAATAATAAAAGCTAACAAACAGAAACCAAGAACTTTTTGAAGAAAAAATGACTTTCCAGAGTTTTTCTGGTCACTAAATGCTTGTCCTAGTATTTACCTTTTAAATATGCACTTATTATTATTTTTAATATTGGATAGAATACTGGACTTTGGGATCAAAAATATAATGATTAAAGCATATCCTCAAAAACTAGCTAAAGAACTCTAAAAAATATGTAATTCTTTTGAATATCAATTTCTTTCCTGTAGTTTTCCTGAAAACTGGAATAATAATATCCATCTTCCCTATTCCATGATATTACCCTGAAGGTATATTGACAAAATATACCTAAAGTATTTTTCAAATTTTAAAGCATATTATAAATGTGAGCTTCTATTAATAGCAATTAAGAGTATTTAGAAAGATCTTTCAGTTATTAACATGAATCCCTTTCTTGTTCACTAAACTCTGCTTAGTAAAAGTATCAAATGGCTATTTGAAAAGTATTTACACCCACAAGATTAGAAACAAAATACTTTTCCCTTGTAAACCCCAAAATAGCCATAAAAATCACCTAACCCCAACCATTATATTTTCTGTGCTGTCCAGTTAATCAAGGCAATACTGTGTGTTATGAATGTTTATTGATATATATATGAAATGACACAATTTTTCAATTATTTTTCTGAACCCAAGCAGCTCACTAATTTGGTTGCTATCTAGTGACAAAATTATTATCCATGGTCTCTTTTTCTCCAGGCTTGGATTTCTCTAAAACATTTTGAAGATCTATACCACCTGCTTTCACAGCACCTTCCTTATTGTAGGTACTCTACAGGCTATTTTTGCAGAGTCCAGATCTTCTATATTTATTGGGAAAAGGCTTGGAAACTGTTCTGGAGCCATCTGGTGATTAGCTCTTTCAGGAAAATATCTAGTAAACTGCCAGAATAGAATCTCTTTCTGTGATTGCAGCTTTATTGCTTCAGGATGTGTTCTTACAGCCAGAGCCCCTTGGAGTAAATGCATTGAGTTCTCACATGAGACAACAAAGAATAACAAATTTTCAAAGTGAAGAGGCCCCTTAGGACTTTCTTATAATACTTATGGTAGAACAAAAATATGGCTCCAAAGTTTCTCCCATACAGCTATCCTAAGGCATTCTATTTACACTTTTGGATAGCTTTCATTGTCAGGAAGTTCTGTTCTGTTTGTAAAATCTGCCTATTTGCAACTTCTATACAATGTACCAAATTCTATTTTCTAGGTCCTAGAAGAGAAAAGGTAATTGCCCTTCCACAAAATTCTTCTTCAAATTCTTAAATACAGTTATTATGTATAAAGAAGAGAATTCTTCTCTTTAGCCCAAGCCAAAGATTTGGTCTCCTTTCACTAATAGTCATTACAGAATGATCACCAATCCTTTCACCATCCTTGATATCCTTCCACTTTTTCTTTGTATCTTATCAGTGTTCTTCCTAAGCAGAAGAGTCCTAGAATATAAACCAATTCTCTAGATGTGGCTAGTATACTATTCAATATAATTGGATTATTATATTGGATTATATATATCGTCTCAATAAATGATCCAAGACACTTCTATCTCTATATACCTCACTCTCTTTTGGAGTTATTTTTGGCCTGAACTAAAGGATAATCATTGTCAGTGACTTTGTACTCATCAGATTAGCAAAAGTTCATATATATTATTTATGTTTTTTTCTTAATTTGATTACAACGGAGCTAGATTTTTATTTATCTAGGAAAAAACACTATCTCCCTAGGAACTGGTAAAACTTACAACTCAGTTCAAATTCTATATTTTACAGGAGGACTTTCTTGGACTGCTTTCCTTAGTTAAGCTCCCCAGCTTATTATGTTGAGATTGGTGTAGGAGACTTGAAATAGTGATGCAAATTGATTTATGGTAGAAAGAATTGGGAGCTATTGAAGACATATCAGCAATATAGTATCATAGTCAGATAGGAGTAGTAAGACTTTTAATTTGGCAGCTGCATAGATAATAATTTGTAGAACAAGAGTTTGGAAACTAGAATGTCAACAAGTGTCTGGGGAGACATTATGAGAGTCTGACCAAGGGAAAGAATGTGTGAGAAAAACAAAGGGAAAGCTGTGAAATATATCAAGGAGTTAGAATCTACATAATTTAGAAAAACTATAGAGATTAATGATACAAGTTTTTCAATTAAAAACTTATGTATAGACAGTCTGACTATATTTGGAAGATATTTTTAAAGATTCTGTTTGCCATTTTAATATTTCAATCATTTTTATCCATTTGATCAATATGTATGTTTATATTATGTGAATATCCTGTGCTAAATACTATATGGGAAGACAGAAAAAGTGTAGACAAGCCTTCAAGGAGATTATGGCCTGCTAGAGGCATTTTAATGAATTCTACAGGGTCTTATGGCAAGATGGTAAAAATGTTCTTTTGCTTTTTTTGCATTTTATTCAGCTTGCTAAGGATTTAAAAATAAATATTCTAGGATCTCAGCCAATTGTTTTTTTCCATTTCTTCTTGCTTTGTCCCTCCTTAGAATGGATACAAACTTGGGTCAGCAAGCTGAAGTCCTGATACACACATACACATACACACACACACACACATGCATGTGTGTGCATATGTGCATATGTATATGTATAATATATATATATATATATATACATATATATATATATATATATATATATATAAAATATACTATAATATAGTAATTAAATTAATCTATTCTGCTTCTCCAGAGCAGAGTTTGTACTGCCCTTGAATTCACCCACTTGAGATAAATTTGATCCTTTGAGCCTAGCTAAAAGAAGTAATAAATATTCACTGCAAATTGCCGGGTTTGTTGTTCTTTTTTGGGGGAGAAATGGGAATTAAAAGATAATCAACCTGGAAATTATATATATATATATATATATATATATATATATATATATATATATATATATGGTGAATATCTTTAAATATATAATTATAAACATAAACATAATTTTTTATTTATTCAAATGCTATGGAGCAAGTGAAAAAATCTGGCTCCATTAATCATGATGGTATTAATTTCTATTTCTAGGACTACTAAGTCAACTATTCTCAACAGGCAAAATTATCCTCTCACAACCATGTTAATTTCCATTTAAACCAGGAAAATAAAAAGATGCCAGTCTAAAAGATGGCATCAAATTAGATGTTCACTTCATTTCAATTCACTTCACTAAATCGTTGTTGAATGCCTATTGTGTTGAAGATACTTTTCTGATCATCAGAAATACAAAAATAGAAACAAGACTATGCCTGCTCTCGGAAAGCTGTTGTGTCTACATCTAGAAAATTTGTTGGAACTTGGAATCCAGAGACCTAAATTTTAGGCCTTAATCATTTGCAAATCATTTAACTTCTTTGATGGTCACATGGACATTCTTATCTTGTACCTACTAACTCTATTACAGGATAGTGAGGAAAGTACTTTGAACTAAAGAAATGCATTTTGTTACTATGATATAGATGTGCTCTCCAAAGCCAATGACACAATGATATTAATATCTTCCCCCCTAACCAAGGTGATTGGTAATTGTACTACACATAAAATATAATAATAAAGAGGTCCCCCTGACATTGCTAGAGAGAGAGCTGTATTCAACACTAGAAGACTTGGGGGTTCAAGTCTGACTTACATCCATATATAGCTATGTGACCCTGAGATAAGTAACTGAAATTCTAACTGCTCTAGTTAACACTCTTAGATTATAAATTGCAAATAAGGTGCCAAACTAGATTGGCATAAGGAGTGGCCCCATACCATTGAAATCATACTCTTATTGAATACAATGGAGCAGAAAGCTCATTATTAGGAATTGGTAATACTGCATAATTTAAAGGGGAAAAAAGGAGGAAAGGGAGAAATGAAGAAAAAAATCCAGCTTGATATAAATTATAGTGAAAAGAGATAGAAAAACAATGCCCCAGTAACTTCTGACATTGTTAAACCTATTCATGTGATACTTTTAAGGAGTATTTCCTGATGGAAGATCAAATCTGGCTTCCCCTGTTCTGTGATTAAATATTAGCAAACTCTAAAATCAAATGCTAAAAATGGACAAACCAATATTTCCCACATCTCAAAGTCCTGAATTAGAGCTTTGCTAGACATGTACTTCTGTTTCCTTTCTAAGAGCAGATGGATTTTTTTTTTTAATATAGTCTTATAATTGGCTGTTTAAGGGTAATGAGGCCACACAGCCTGACATGCTGAGTTAGCAAAAGTTACAGCTGGTCTTTCACATTCAGACTTACTGGGGAGCTGGAAAAACTGTTTACCTCACATTTCATGTCTTTTATAACTAAGGATAAAAAGCAAATAATATTTTGACCATCCTTCAAATCTGTATCTAAAATGTACAACATTTTTAAAACAATGCAATAGGAAAAGGCATTAGCATTAAAATACTGCCAGTTCCTTACTGCTATTTGGTAATCCTTGGATATACCTCTCAACAAATTATTAAATTCCCATTTTTCTAAACTTTTTACACAGTCATCAAGCTTCGAATTTCAAATTTTCCCCTTCACTCTTAGATGACTTCTTCTAATCAGAGAAATTTCATATTATGCCATATGAGCTCTCTCAAATTTTCCACATCCTCATTCAGAAACTGGGCAATGATTTCTCCTTTCTCAGAGAAAAATGTGTTCTCCCTTTGCCCAAAACTCAATCCTAAATCTAAGCCTGGCTCCTTCAAAATTTTGTTTGAATATGCTTTAATAATCTGTCTCTTTGTTCTGAGTCTGTCTTTATCTCTCTTTTTCTCTTTCTTTTTTTACCTCTTCATTTTTTCCTTTTCTTTTTCCAAAACTCTCTCCCTTTCTCCTTCCCTCTCCTCTGAGTCCATTCTCCTTTATTCCCTCAAGGTACCCATCTCATCTCTATCAAAATCACATTGATAGCTTAAGATGCAGGAAGAGAAAATATATTCATAGAGCACAGGTGAAGTGTGCCAGCATATCCTACCCAACCCATTTCTAGTAATCCCAAATTATAAGTGGGATCACTCACACTTATGAGGAATTCCTAACTCAAAGGTCAGGTTTATGTCCCTAGAATGCAAACACAATAAACGTAAAATTTTAATAAGAGATAATTTGAACCTTTAAATTTTAATCATTTCACAATCAGGCATTTTTAGTGATGCCAAGGATACCTAGATACATATAAGAAATATGTAAACCATTTTATCAATTTACAATCTGTTACAATCAATTTACAATTAGTTTCACAAATCATAAAGAAAAATATAACATGTTAATTGAAAAAACAATATGCCTATGACAATTTCTTGGAGGAGAAATCACTCCTGGCTGGAGTAAATTAGACTTTATTAGTGAAAATATTTTAAACCATTTTTTTAAATGGATGGAAAAAAGGACACTATGAAGATAGATAAAGATAAGTGAAAGGACAATTAGCATAGGGAATGAGATAAGCAAAAGCAAAGTATAAGTAAAAAGTCTAGTTCTCAATATAACATTGAGTATTTGAAAAAAAGTAGTGTGGCAAAAGTTTAACGAATGTATGGAGAAAAACGATACCTCAGATAAAGAATTTTCTGTTTATTTCACTGACATTTGTGACATTGATGGATTTGGTTGATAGTTGATGAGATTAGAATGTACCTTAGAAAACTACTATATGGGGCAATATAGGGGTACCAGCCCAGAAGTGAGGAGAATCTGAGTTCAAATTTAGTCTCAGACATTTAACATTTCTTAGCTATATGACCATGGGCAAGTTACTTAACCCCAATTACCTCAAGGAAAAAAAAAAAAAAAAAAGGGAAGAAAATTACTATATACTTGGCACTGTGTGTGTGTGTGTGTGTGTGTGTGTGTGTTCTCAAGAAGAGAATATGGAAATAAAATTTATGTAGATAATATGTATAGATAGAAATTAAAGAAAGAATTAGCTACAGTGGTCCTGGAAAAATCTTTTGAAGATGGGCTTTGAGATGAGTTATGAAAAAAGCTAAAGAACCTAGAAGTTGGAAGTGAGAAGAGGAAATATTATATCCAGTGATAGCACACAAAAGCAGGAAATAGAGTACCATTTGAGAAGGACAGAAAGTAGGCAAGTGTATTATAGAGTATGTAGATGAAATGAAAGAACAGTAAGATTGAAGAGGCAGAAGGTGGTCAGTTTGTGAATTGCTCCATATGCCATACAAATAATTTTATATTAGAACTAAGATATTTTTTAGAAAGGGGCAAACAATATGTGGGATGGATTAAAAAATGAAGAGATAAATGAAAAAAATAGGAACTTCAGTTGGTAAGATATTGTAATAATTTAGGAAAGATGCAATGAATTAGGGTGATGGCAGTCTCAGAGGTAGAGAGCAGAGGGAGATACAGGAAATAATTAGGAACATACAAATTAATTAAATTGGGAGTGGAAAGAATAAAAACAAAATAATTCTAAGATTGCTATAATGGTTAAAAGGAAAAATAGTGGTACCATTAACAGGAATATTAAGATTATAATGATAAGCATATTTGGAGAAAGGATGTACTCAATTTTTGAGTTGATATTGTACTTGTGAGATACCCATATGAAACAGAAGGTAATGTAATTCTAGATCTCATAACTAAATGTAAATGGAGATTTGGGAACCATAAATAGTATAAATGAAAAGAGCCAAATATGTACTTACATGGGAAATCTCATGTTAATGGATTGATGAAAGAAATATAGGCAATTAAAAGAGTAAAATCGGGGTCAGAGAGGTAGAATTTAAGAGTGCTAAAGAACAAAAAAGGAGGAAAGAATATTCAGAAAACTTTGGTAAAGAGATGGTATGAAATAGGATTTGCCACAGTGAGAAAAGTCAATAAAGATAAGAATTGAGAAAAGAATTACAGATTTGACAATTAGAAACTCCTTTGGTGACCTTTATGAAAGTCATTTCAACAAAGACCTGTAAATAAAACTTCAACTGAAAATGAGAAGAGAGAATAAGATTTGGCCAAGTGGAGTCAAGGAGTATTCAGAATTCTTTCTCTAAATCTGTTATTAGAAAAGAAGAAAAAAATAGATAGGATTTTGAACTGAGGCAACAATCAAGAAAGATTACTTCTCTTTTCCAAACCCAGGAATAAGGGTTATATATAGTTGATATTCTCAAGCAGCTTAAAGGTTTTTTTTTTTTTTTTTTTTTTTTTCCTTAGTGAAATAAGAGATAAGCTTAAGCTCACTAAAGGATAATGTCTAGAACAAAGGTGTGCTTGAAAATAGTTGAGAATTTTGCGGATAGCTGCTCTGTAAATATATAGTGGAGTCAATTCCATGGTTGAAAATGGATTTTTTTTTTTGTTTGTTTTTCATCCAGCCAACAGTATTGCCTGTTTCTTTATTTTGGCAAGTCATTTTATTTTACATATGAGAAAACTGATGTCTAGGGAAGACATATGAATTGGCCATGAATATATGGGAATTAATGACATACTTTGGACAATAGCCAAGGGCTCCTGACATCTGGGTTTATGTTCCTCTTTCCATGAATATCTTTATATGTGTGGACCACAGAAATAAACTTGTTTTTCTGCTGCAGATCTATTTATAGTATTCTCTAGCTATTATCTCATTTTGCAAAATATTGTCAACACCAACAAGTGAAGAAAAAAAAGCGAAAATTCCCTCCCACTATCAAATCCCTTTCTCACATTCACCCACCATATCATGTGCTTGTAGAATGAAAGCTAGAGCTGAGCAGCAAACATGGCTTTTAATAAGGTATTTCTTCCTTAAATAGGGCAAAAGATTAATTCACTTGGCATCCCTTGGAATTAAAGTCAGAAATCCTCAGTCCAAGAAAGCAGAGAGGATATGGTAAAAATAACAGTAGCATTAGAAAGCAGTGTTCTTCCCCCTCTCCATGTCTCAAGAGGGCTTTATTCATCTTTTTTTTTTTTTTTTTTCCAGAGGTTAGAAATTGAACTTCTTTTTAACTCACTTTTTTAAAAAGTGACTCATCTCTGTTCCTGATACTGAAATTCGATTCTCTTTCTTCTCCAGCTCCCTGATTTATCTCACCAACAACTGCTTATCACATAGGTGCTTGTCCTTGGGGGAAGTAACTCTCACGATTATGATAAACTGCCCCAAATAAACCTAGAAATCTCTTCAAAAGCTTGGTAACTATAAGTCTCTATGCTCTGTGAGCATTCTTTTTCTTTCTTTCTTTCTTTTTAAAGTCACCTATGTATAGATCACTTCAGAACTTAGTTTCTGGTAGAAAATTTCTCTAAAATGATAGAATGTTCCATAGTTTAGCTTTTTAGAAAATTCAATTTTTACAAGAGATTTCATTCCTTAAAAAGTAATGGAAAGGGGATAAGAATAGACTCAACGGATGCCAGACAACATGAAAACATGCATGTCTGATTATAATGTTGCCTCATCCTTATTTTTTAAATAGATATAATTTTACAGTGTTTTTTAAAATCAGGATTAAAATTCTGAGATTTGAATCTTGAGTGATCATAAGAAAAAAAATCTTTGATTTTTAGTTTCTTCATTTGTAAAATGGGGATAACAATATTTGCACAACCTATGCCACAAGTTTCCCAAGGTTTGGGAAACTGTTTTGTAAAGCATAAATTACTTACTAAGTATTAGTTATGATTCATTCTAACCCTGTGACTTGGTGGGAGATGGCTTCTTTGGAAGTTCCCTCAAGTAAAAAAAAAAAAAAAAAACCTAGCAAGTCACTGACAACTTACAATTTTAGAAAATTCCCTATGGCATTTATAGGGAAAATAATTTGCCCACTTGTTGATGGTCTCAATGCAAAGTTGCATCAGAAGTTAGACTGAAAAAGTAAAGAAAATAGGTATCAAATCAAAATGATTACATCATATATAACGATACCAACTTTAGCTAATAGTGATGATAGTAGTAGAAGTAATTCTACATCTTGCAATATTATATTTTATTAGCTATGTTGACATTGTATCTCTTTATAAATTGGTAAGATGGTTACCAAATTGAAGGGACTATGTCATATCTAAACTTTGTCACTTATAAACTACCTAACAGAGAATTTTGCAAATAGGTGGCACTTAATGAATGATTGTTCATTTGTGTAATTATTATTAAAAATGTGTTTTACATATACAAAAGATCAATATAAAGAAAACACTCTGGTTTATAAATTTAAAAAAATCTGTTTTGTCTATATCATACTAAATAAACTGTTTTTCCTTATATTTTAAAATATATACACATACTAGAATGCTTTATAAATTCCAATACAAATAATAATTGTGAAAATATCAAATGTGAAAAAATAACACATATTATGATTTGTTCACATAAAACCAATTAGCCCCTATGTAATGGTTTTTAAGACAGAACACAAGAAAAAATCCCAGCAACAAAATGTGGCCTTATATTGTACATTAAAGAAAGTGAAAAAGAGGAATTAATGAGATTCTGCAGTTTCTAAATTTTGTAATATATTGCAAAGAATTTAGGGATGTTAAATGATTGGTGTGCATATTAACACCAATGTCACATTTATTTTTCCTTTACACGAAAAAAAAAAAAAAAAAATGGAAGTTTCCTGTAAGCTATTTCTCCAAGTAGCATTAGCAGCTTTTTTTTCTGATAATGGCAGAGATTCAGAACTTTTAATAATAATGATAATTAAGCAATAATATCATTGGCTCTCTCTTTCATGAGACAATAATCCAATTCCTGAATGGCTAAACTAGGAGGCCAAAGGCAGAGCAGTTTATCACAGTGAGAGAATTTGATTATCACAAAGGAAAACAGAGGGCCAATTATATTATTACTGTTATAATTCATGTTTCTGTGTTAATATCCCCTTCCTGCAATGTTTTTTTAAAATTCTTTCTTCTTCTAAGAAGGAAGGTAGCATATAATTTCTCTTTTGTGTATATTCTAAAGGCACTCTGAATAGGAGGTATAGTAAATTCCATAGTCTCTGTCAAGTGTAGGATCAAGATATGATCACTAGTTTTGCTTCTACGTTACTATATTAGCTTGGACAACCTGTCATCACTGTGATACTAACAGTCTTTACAGGTGTTATCATCATCATCATCTCAAAACTTCCCCTCTGTATTTAGAAAAAGAAATTGGACTTGCTATAAAACCAAGGAACCATGGCTATCATAAATAATGTTACTTAATATACTCTCGTTTTCATTTTCTTGATCTATAAAATGAAGCTTAGGTCAATGGTGTATAAGATCCTTTTCCCTCTCTCTATCATCCATGATTTATGATTGTATAGGTCAGGAAGGGGAGCCATAAAAAGATCCTTGGATTAACTGACCAGGAGATGAAAAGCTAATATATAGTATTTCATATATATATATATATATATATATATATATATATATATATATATATATATATATATATATATATATATATATATATGTATGATTTAGTAATATGTCCTCTGGAGACATGTTAGTGAAGGAAAAAAAAATATACATATATATATATATATATATATATATATATTTGTGACCCTAACAACCAGGCAGATAAAATCCATCACTATCTCTTCTTCGACACACACATCTCAAAGGGCTTTACTGTACAGATTTATGCTACCAAGCATTATCCAAAGCATGCTATTTTATATGCCCACATTTATTTAACTATTCACCAATAAATGAGTATCTACTTTCTTCCCAGTATTTTCTTATTGCAAAAACTGTTGCAATGAGTATATTGATATATGTGGAACCCCATTTTAGTTTCTGAAATTTAGAACTCATTGGGTAAAAGTGACTATCTCTATCTTTAAAAAAATAAGTTTATGTGGAATATTCTATATCAGCTAAATAAAATGATTTTTAATAATGTCAATTAACCAAAATTGTCATGCGATTTTTTTTAACCCCAAACTTTATGGTGACTTACTACTCCTTATTGAATAAAGTATGGGCTTCGTTGCCAAGTACTCATGATTTTCTACAAGCTGACAAGTCCTTCTCTTTTCATACTTAAGTGTTGCAATTACCTTCCATATAATCTATGTTTAGTCAAATCCTTTACCTAAATTTAGCATATCAACTCAAATGATATTTTTCCAGACCTAATCACACCAATTAAACATGTTTTTTCTCATCACTTCTTCTTTATTTTGTTTTGTTTTAATGGCTTGTTCCTGTGGGGTAGGGTAACTATATTAATGCCAAACTTAGTATGAATACCTAATTTTCTTATTTCACTGCAACTCAGAAATGGAGAGATTAATATATTCTTTAGCTTCAGCTTCCCCAGTAGTAAGGATGACAGGTATGTTGTGCCATGGCAATACTTACATTGCATTTTGATCATCAGTTCTCTCAAGCCCCAACAAATTATTATTTTACATTATATTTACCTTTTTGAGTGTACCCTATTACACCCTTTGAGTGTAACCTATTAAGTTTACCCATTACAATGGCAAAGAATATAAACTCAGAATTTTTCCTTGGTCTGGTACAGGAATTAACCCCTTGATAAATATTCTCTCAATTCATTTGGATTCAACTAAATTTGTGTCCACAAAAAGCCAAAGAGATGACTATTTTTCTTTGCCTGTATGAACCAAATCATTGAAACATTTTTTCCAGTTAAGTGAAACACCTGGTTTGATTTCTCTCTTACCATATTTCCTAAATTGACTGATTGTATTGAGTACTTATAGATACACTTGAAGAAAGTGATTATTTAACATCTTCATGTGTTAGGAGTTCCTGGAAAGTTGGACAGATAATTAGGATATACTTTTGGTCTAATAAACATGTGTATGTGTGTATGTATACATGTATGTGTGTGTATATGTATGTGTATGTATGTGTATTTACACATAGACACACATACACACACACACACACACACACACATATATATATATATATAATCCATTATGCCAAAGTATAATTTCAAATGGATATGTACTTGTTTGAAAGTACTAGTGGTATCAAAAGACCAAAGACACTTGGTGCCTGGAGGATGGCAAGAATATAATAATTTTAAATTGTAAAGAAAATTATGCCCAAATAATTATTAACATATATATAGCCTTTGACCCAGCTATATAACTATTAGGACTGTTTCTCAAGATGATTAAGAAAAATGGAAAAGAACCTGCATCTTCCAAAATATTTATAGTAGCTATTTTTTGTGGGGACAAAGAACTTGAAATTGTGTGGATATCCTTTAATTAGAAAATGATAATGGTTGTGACAATACTCACTGGAATAATGCCTTATTGTAACATTTTCTTGTCACAACAAAGAGGTTTGTATAGGTCAATGGAACTATGAGCTGTATGCGGACAATCTGATTGGTTAACCAAGATGGAGAGGTCATAATGGAGAATTCTAACAAAAGATGATCTACTGAAGAAGGAATGGAAACCCACTTTAATGTTTGCCAAAACAAACAAACAAACAAACAAACAAACAAACAAACAAAAAAAAAAAACACAAGAAAAATTCCCCAACAACAACAAAGATTACTGCAGATAGCAACTTTGACCATGAAATTAGATAAATGATTGGTTCTTGGAAAGAAAGATATGACAAATTGAACAGCATAGTAAAAAGCAGAGACATCATCTTGTCAACAAAGATATGTCAAAAAAGCTATGGTTTTTTCCAGTATCAGTTTATGGATATCATTTAGGTTATAATTTAGAAAGCTAAATGCTACAGAATTGACATTTGAATTGTAGTGCTGAAGAAGACTTTTGACATTCACCATTTTGTAGTCCTTTAAATGTTATAAATATTTTCTCATTTTTGCTCTTATTCCAATAATCTTGGGAGATATGTGCTGTTATTATCCTCATTTTAGAGATAAGAAAATTTAGACCGAGAAAAATTAAGTGATTTTGTCCATGGTTTTATATATATATATATATATATATATATATATATATATATATATATATATATACAGAGAGAGAGAGAGAGAGAGAGAGAGAGAGAGAGAGAGAGAGAGAGAGAGAGAGAGAGAGTTTTTCTGACGCTGGGTTTGCAAACTAACAACTTTTAATTCCAAACCAAAAGATCTATTCCTTTTAATATCTATCTTCCTGATGAGGAAACTCCATAACTTCTGAGTAAACAGAGTGTCCTAAATTAGAAATGGGTCAGTCTAATTGATCAATAAAATTACTCATCTACCTGCCATACTCAGAACTAAAGAACTTGGCAAAAGATGCTGACAAAGGAAAAATAGGACTACAAAGGACAGGAATTGGCTACCTATGTTTACTGCAGGGATTCTTCAGTATATTTGCTCTTCAAGTTTGAGCACCTCACCCCAAAGGAGAGTGAACCCTCTGAGTTGTAACATGATTTTTTTTACTAATTTCTTTGCTATATTTTCTCATTTTATCTCAGTTTATCATTTTCTTGACATTGAAATTATTTTAATTCATTAACAGATATAGGAAAATATACTAATGGGAACAATATTATTATCTCTAACTCTGATACTTCTAGAACCTTGAGCATGCAAGTAGTCAACAACTTCTGTTGAATCCAGTCTGCTAGTATGATGAAGTTTGAGAGGGAGGATTCCACCAAGGAAATTGTAGTGGTATTTTTCCTTGACCTAGGAAAGGCAATAACAGAATAGTAATTTTCTTTGTAAATACATCAATGAAAATTTGAAGAAGTATTCTAGTCAAGAAGTAATATTGGAAGAAAAAAGACTATAGAAAAGTGTACTTCTATTAATGGAGGTATGAGTGCATAGTCATGCAGAGGATAGGGATATGAGTCATGGGATCCATTTGGTGAGGTGTTAAAAATAAGGGTTAAGAGATTCCCTGACAGCAATGGGGTCTCCAGGACAGTGTTGCAGTCTTTGTGAAAAAATTTGCAATCCTTAAAGGCGAGGTTTGTGGCAAAAATGGGTTTATTACACTGAGAAAAAAATTCTTCAGTGAGCTAAATCCCAAAAGGAATTTTAGTAAAGGTAGGTTTTTCAGCAAAGATGAAATTACACTGAGAAGAAACAACTTCTCAGTGGGCCTGTTTAATTAGGAATTGGGGAAAGTTTAAGGTTAAGCCTTTTTCTGGCCTGGAACTAGGCAGCAATCTCCAGATTAGTTTGAGGTACTAATTTTCAAATCAATAAAGGGTAGTGATTTTGCCCCAGGCCAATGTTTCAAATTGAATTGTAGGAGGAGTTTACCATCTGCCAGTTTCCCCTATCAATAGGAGGGTAGGGCCCCTCCCAGTTGCCAAGAGGGGTTAAGATTTTAGGATTTCTCTAACTCAGTTCCATTTTCCCCCCTCCCCAGAGATTAAGGGGGATACAGTTTACATCACATAGAAAAGTGAGAATTAAAAAATGTTGCAGACTACTTTGGTATAGAGATAATGTACCAAAAGATTTTAAGTAATACTGCTTAGCTGTTTCTACCTTCTGATGACATAGAAGTAAGTTTTTGTGATTTGGAGCAAAGTTTTAAGTTAACCCTGAGATGCAGTTATAGATCTAATATTAATACTTTTAAGCTATATAACAAATTAGTTATATAACCAATTCTATGTCACTTTCCTTTTCTAATTTTCAATTTCTTCACCTTCAGAAAGGTCATACTAATGCTAAACAGTAATGTGTTTCAGGATTGTTATAAAGCAAGTGGATTATAATTCATAAAACACTATAGACATGTGAGTTATTGAAATGTTTTTAATGTCACTGCTTCAGCTAACTGGTTTTCCAAACTTGGTTGCAATTATTTTGGAATACTTTTTTAATATAAATCAGATTTTTTTTTTAAACACATGAAAACAACATTAACTATACTTATGGACAAAAGGCCATATCAAAGCAGAGTATGTATTTAAATAGAGAAAAAAACAAAAAACAAAAACTTTCCTGAAAGTCAGAAAAAACTCACATTCATTTTCTAATGTCAAAGTTGTTGTCACAACAGAACTTGAACATCCATTGTAAAATTTCAAGCCTGCCCCTGTGGGTATTTAGCTTTGTCTTTGAGATTCAACATAAACATTTCTTTGGTATCATGTGCTCTTTTCTGATAGCACCATTCTTCAGATCATCATTTATGATGGATCTAGTTTCTAAGAGATCATGATAAAGAGTTATATATGGGCCCTTGACTTTTAGAAACACATTTTTTTGAAAGCACCTGAAAACTGACTATTTTAGTAAAGCTATCTAAAGCACAGAAGCTATAGGACAGGTCTATTTATAGGGATATCTAAAAAAGTAGTCAGTAAGAATCAGAGAAGCAATATCTAAAGAAATAACTCAAAAACTCTTTGAGAAGATTTTGAAGGAAAAAAAAATCAGGTACTATAATGCACATTTATAGGGTTCAGGTCATTGAAAAGATAACTGAAGTTGAAGTCACAGGGGCCTTTACAAATCTTCTCTCTCACAATTAACTATGTGACACTAGACAAATTTTGTAACACTCAAGTTCCCAGTTTACTCATCAATAAAATGAAGAGGCTAGACTACTTGTTGCTAAATTTCCTTCTCATTTAGATCTATGACTGAGACTCTGAGAACAAAGGGAATAACACTCTCTCTCTCTCTCTCTCTCTCTCTCTCTCTCTCTCTCTCTCTCTCTCTCTCTCTCTTCTCTCTCTCTCTCTCTCTCTCTCTCTCTCTCTCTCTCTCTCTCTCTCTCTCATATATACACACATTCTCTCTGCATGAATGTATGTGTATGTATATGTATGTACAATTTCTATCTCTGTATCTTGTTCTCCCTTCTCTCCTTTATTTTCTTTCTCTTTCTTTCTTTCCTTACTTCTTTTTTACTTTCTGTATTCCTTCCTTCCTTCCTTCCTTCCTTCCTTCCTTCCTTCCTTCCTTCCTTCCTTCCTTCCTTCCTTCCTTCCTTCCTTCCTTCCTTCCTTCCTTCCTTCCTTCCTTCCTTCTTTCCTTCCTTCCTTCCTTCTTTCCTTTTTCTTTCTTTCTTTTTTCAAAGGAGGGACTGAGGTCAATAACAGAACTTTTCTGAGGAGTCATCTTTAATTTCAATAAATCCAGATATTTGTATTTTGTATGGCTTTTATTCTTGCACCACACAAGCTTGCTTATTAGCTGAGGTAAATATCTATTGTTTTGCTTTTTAAAAGGGGAAACTCTGTCAGTTAACTTCACTTTCATTTAAGCATTTTGATTACTGTTTAGTATGCAGCCAATGCTCTTTAGGATAAAAAGAGTTCATTTGATTGCAGATTTTTTCAACAAACCAAAAGAATAAAAATAAATATGTGAAAAAGAAAATGCAACAAAATTGAATTGCCAATTTGCAGCAGTGTCAAGTAAACTTTAATTTTTACATCTGCTAAATTCAGACATTGTGCTTCTTAATTTGGAGGGCTGCAATTTAAGAGGAAACATTATAGCACTTGTATTATCTAAGCTTTTTTCTTGTTAAAATCCAGCAGAACATTAGCAGTAAATGTTCCTATAATATGAATAGAATAACTTTTCCTGGAAAATGACAGTTCTTGTAGCAAAATATAAATATGTAATCTTTCTATCAGTAAAGAGAAAAGATAGCTCTTTGCTGTATTTTTTCCCTGTTGCCATTTCTAAATAGGATTCCTTCAAGCAGCACTATTGACTCTACTTGTGGGTGATTCAGGAAAGGTCTGATAAGATTTTTTTTTCACTTTCATGGAAAGCACAGCTTTCTTTTTTCCCCCTTTTTATTTAATATTCTTTTAAAAATATTTCAGTTTATTACATTCACTTTTGATTTTGATTTTCCTTATCCTCCCTCTCTCCCTCCTGAAGACAACATAAAATATAATAAAATTTATATTTGTACAATCATATTAAACTTATTAGCTGTGTTGTGAAATAAAAATCAGAACAAAAATTGAGAACCACAAGAAAAGAAAAAAATACAACTAAAGGGAAAATAATATGCTTCAATCTTCATTCAGATTCCAAACTTCTTTCTCTGGATGTGGGTAGCATTTTCCATCATGAGTCTTTTTGGAACTGTCTTAGATTATTATATTGTTGAGAAGACCTAAGTCTTTATTATCAAAGGTGATCATTGCGTAATGTTACTATGTACAGTGTTCTCCTGGTTCTGCTCACTTCTTTCAGCATCAGTTCATGTGAGTCTTTCCAGGTTTTTTAAAAGCAGAACTTTCTTAGATATGAATATGGTCCCTTATTCTAAAATGTTCTATTTCTGTTACCTTGGAAGAGTCACCTAATTATTTTCATCCCAACTTTCCTCATTGTAATATGAGATAGGTAAACTAGAAAACTAATGTCTAAAAATTCTCTGATTTAAAGGATATTTGACTCTTTTCTGCCCAAAACTGTTAAAGAATGAATCTTGAAACTCAAACTATTTGAAACTCATCAGACTTTGTCAGTATTCATTCATTCATGCATGCATCAATAAGCAAAAAACATAATCTATTCACTCTGGTTTATTAATTAAGAGTGGTGGAAAGAAAGGCGACTATAGAGTTAGGTAATCTGAATATGAAGCAGAGATGCTTGAAACTTTGGTTGAGTAATTTAACCTCTCAGAATATGGCCTTTATCATCTATTATGATAAGTTAGCACACTTACTTCCTAGACAGCCATGAAACTTTCCAAATATAAATCTCATGATCCTTCAAAATAAAATCATGTGTTAAAACTGGAAGGCCTATGAGAAGGCAAATTGCCCAGTCTCTTACTTTTACCTGTAACAAGCTTATTCTACATGCTAGATTACCTAAAATGTAGATGTCCATGTGGGAAATGACAGGAAACATTTATGGGAGAAGACAGCTTGTGTTCCCCTATAATGCAGGTGAAAATACTTTCTTTCCTTTGGCCATATATCTGGAAGAGTTGCACCATTAAAATTGTAAGAGTGGACCATTTTATCTGTCTAGCTGCATTCAATAGATCTTAACCTCCCATAGTAGGGGTTATAAACTAAGTTGGATGGAAAAAAAGGTTACTTCCCCTTCTATTTAAGGTCATGTGGTCTCAAGTAATAATTTGGGGACTTTAATCCTTTAATCTTGTCTGTTATTAAAGGTTTTTTTTTTTAATCATTTTTGCCCTTTTCTTTCCAGCTTCATGTTGTGAGGTCACCAGACCCTGAAAGTTCAAGCCATTGTAACCCTAAATCCTAAACCTGATATAACTGTCAGTCTAGCAACTTAGGAAAGAAGTTTAGAAAACCTATCAGGAATTTTAGAACTTGGGGTACCAGTCTGTATGAGAAATGAATTAAGCTATGTAAGACTAAGTGGTGAAAGAGATTTTTATGTCCCTGTGTTGGCATGTTTGGGATGGAAGAATTGTTCTTGCTATACCTTCAAAGTAAATATTTGGGACAGTTAATTTTACTCTTAATTAGTTAAATGACATTGGGGGGAAGCAAGAGGCCTTTAAAAGTGAGAGATCACAAATGTTGGGTGTTTAAACCATTGAGTGATTAAGATACCTCCAAGGTTATTTTGGGTACAACAGAACACTCTAGGGCCAGGATGAAGGGGCGGAAGGAATGAATTGTAACACTGGGCATTCAGGCCAGAGTGATAACTATTAAACACAAATATCTAAATTAAGGCCAAAGAAGTTAAGCAATGTCTCCAAAGTAATACAGATAACTTAAGTGGTAGATGTGAAACTTGAAGTCAGAAAAACTAATAATATTTTTCAATTTCAGGTGTTACCACCATGACTATTAATACCTATGTGAATAAGGGAAGTTACTGAAATGAGTGTATCTCAGCTTCTGTGTCAGTAAAATAAGAGAATTAAAATACACCTTCTGAAGTTACTTGGTCTACAAAGTACAAAGTAAAGATATATTATTGTCATATAATAATTGTATTAGCTGTTTTTTATGGTCTACCTTATGATATTTTTTTAACACTTAGTTTTTTGTTGTTGCTATTGTTGTCGTTCATCTTTGAAGGAGTAATGGAATTTTCTAGGTATCACTATAGATTTTCCCTTAATGATTAGTGCTTTTCTTTGCCAGATCTCTCCTCAAATCATCACATATCTTCTACATATGTGATAATATATTTTCTTTCCTCTTACTCTAACAGAATGTAAATTCCTTGAGGGCAGGATTTTTTTTTTTTTTTTCATTTAGTTTGCCTTTGTATCTTTATTGCATACTGAAGTGCCTTGAACATAGTGGTGGAACCTTAATAAGCATTTTTTTTTGTTGGATTGAATCATATTTCACTGAGAAGGTGTTATGATGTTTTCAAGCTCTTTGCGGTTAATACTATACTATTGGCAAATAAGAAATATTTGAAGACCCTCACAGCAAAAGATAATTCATTTTTTGTTCAGGTTTTATATAGGGTATGCTCCATGACACTAGTGAACAGATGCCTTCCTATTTGAGACCTTACTTAATGTCAATCTTAGGTGGATTATTGAAAAAAAAAAAAGTTATCTCCACAGTTACATCTGTTATTGAGTCATGAATGTTTTTTTAAAGAATCCATATGAGACACTTATCCTGAGGAGAGCTTTCAAAGCTTCATTTTACTTTATGAAACTTCAGTTGATTCAGGTGAAAGTTAAGTCCTCTCAATATAATAGGGAAGATGGACATTGAGAAAAGAAATCAAGAAAAATAAGCAATAAAACTGATTTTTGATGACTTAAACAATTAATTTATTTTAAATGTAGTAATTTAATCATAGTTTGATATAACTACTTTGTCCATGATACTGTGAAAATAGCCACAACATGAAAAAAAAAAAAAAAAAAAAAAGACTTGTCCTTAAAGTTCTTAACCTGAGATCTATAATATTTTGTTACAATTGGTGTTTTTACTTATATTTCTGTATAGTATGTTTTGTACACTTAAAGACATAGTTCTGAGAAGGTATCCATGGACAACACAAAATCACTAAATGGGTAATTTGGAGAAAAAAGGTTAAGAACTCAGGAATTAGCCTAAAATGCACATATTGGTGCAGATCTAGGATTCTATCAAAATAGGCACTTCCAGTATCTATGCAGATCTACAACTCTTATCTTAGTTCTAGTTCTAGATTATAGTGAAAACAAGTGAGAGCTTAAGATACTTATTGACAATAAGACTGAATTTTTATGCCTCAGAAATTGAAAAAAAGTTTTAAAGCAGAACTTTTTATTATTTTGCTGATTATCTAGATATAAAAATGATAGAGAAAATTTCAATAATACAGGTGAAATTTAAATGTCTGTTCTGCACTTTCAGTGAGTCATTTATTAAATATTTGCCAGCACACACTTTTTTACATAACAACAATCCATTCTGAATTACAAAATCCCAAAACATCTCTTAAACCTGCAAACTAGAATTTGGGAATTTTATTATCAGAAATTAAAAAGAAAATACTAGAATATATCTAGCAAAGTTAAAAAGTCAGTAGAATTATATAATGTTTGGTACTTGAAAGTCTTATGCAACTAATCAAAAAAGTATGATTAGTTATGAACAAAAAGTGAGGGCACTAGATAAGGATTATCTTTGATGGTTATTAATTTCACTTACATCTGTTATGTATGGGTAATTGGGTGGGTGTTTTGATGATAATAGAAAAATCAAGTAAGCAGGCTATAAATTAAATGTGTATTTTTAATGAGTAAAGGAAGATTGGATTTTAATGAAAAGTAAAAGTGAATAATAGTCAGGAAACAATTACATTTCTACTTATAATTCAACCCTGGCACTCTATTGGTAACATTCATAAAAATATGGAAAAACTTTGAATTATCTTGATGGAAATTTTAGTCACATTTAAAAGATGGAGGTTTCAATGCAATATATTGAAAAATAAGATAATACATGAAAATATCAAAATAAATTGTGTATTTTTCAATTAAAGTAAACATTTCATAAAATACTATTGATGCAATGTCTACCATAATATTTGTGTTGCACCTAGAGACATTTGTTAATCATACTGAACATATTAATCTACAAACTACCATGCTATAAAGTTTAGTGAAGCAAAGCAATCCTGAGACTATAACATTTTAGTCTTTCTTGTTTAGTGACCTAGCTAAGCAATGTTTATTCTTCTTCTGTAGGTCATTAGCCTTATTCCTAAATTTACAGAGATATAAAGATAGAGATAGAGATATAGAGATTTGTTATCTCTATCAGCAGCATTGAATACATGACAAAAAGAAAGTCACTAAACGCTAGTACTTGGAGAGTGACATTTTGCAGGTTGTTGGAAATGTGTTTCAGAAGAATGAATTCATGTTTTACTGTGTGTGTGATGTTTTATATCCTGAGAGAATATAAAACTTTGACTTAAGCAGTCATGCTTACATACATCCAAAAGCAAACCAATTTGCAAGGACGTCAGTAATGTGCTGTCATCTCAGTTGTTATCTGCTAAGTAGACTGGGGATAGAAAAATGAGGTTATTTTCTGAGAAATTCACACTTGTCCAGATACATAACACTGAATTATTTGCTGATAATAAGAAAAAAGCATGTCACCATGTTTAGAGGTGTCACTTCCTAGTACCATTTTACATAACTAATTGTCAGGGCTTTTCTTTTCTATAATCATTTTTAGACACGTTTTTGTCTCTGTGGTATAGACTTATGAATCAATTATGAATTTAGAGTTTGTATCTGTATTTTTCTAAAACAAAGTAATGGATATTATTTGTCTTCTTCCATTCTGGAAAGTCTCCTTGTGTGTACTTCTCTTATGCTCATATACTTTATTTTCAATTTTTTTCAAGGAATATATGTTTATTTTTACATTAATATCAAGTATGCAAATTTCCTGGGGACAGAAAACAAGGTATAGCAGCAATTTTTTTTAAAAAAAGAACTGAATTTGGAGTCTAGAACAATATGATATAATAAACACTTATTAAATGCCCACTATGTTTTAGTCATTGTGCTATACTAGGGATACCAAAAATAATTTAAAAAGCACTAATAGTGCAAAAAAGTAAAAAAAAAATATTCCCTGCTCTCAAGGAACTTATAATTCAAGGGGGAAAGATAATACACAAGAAAGTTGTAAGAGATTGGGGAACACCACACTATTTGATGATGATGGTAGATTTGAAAAAAAGAAGAGCAACAAGTAGCAAATGAAGAGATGGCTGGTATATTGAGACATCTATAAAGAGTAGCTAAGAGAGTTCTTTGCTCCATTCTACAGCCTTCTAGTCAGACTAAGGGAAGAAATTGAGTTTGCTGATAAGGTGAAAGAATCAAATCTAAAGCATTCTTCATGATGATAAATTTTCTGCCGTTGAGCTTGTCTTGGGAATAGGGGATATGATGATGGGAATAATAATGATGATGACTAAGATGATGATGGTGGTGGAGCCAAAACTGAATTGGTGGCAATAACAGATGTCATTATACTAGCTATTTTATAAATAACATAATAAAATCTACTCAACAATTTTGTGAGCTATCTGTTGTTATTATCCCAACTCTAAATGGGATGGGAAAGTTGAGGTAGACAGAGGTAATGTGATTTAGTCACATAATTGTTATGTGTCTAAAACTGGTCTTTCTAACTCTGACCCTAGAGCTATAATAATTGTAGAACATAGTATATAGCAATATATTTTCCTTAATGTTACCTCCACTGACAAAGCCATTTTATTTTTTGAGGTTAGACAATTTGATCATGGTAAGGAGTATGAAGGTGAGAATATTTTCCTCCCAAAGTTTCACTATATATCTGTTGAAAAGGCTAGGGCTCCAGTGGAAGCAGCTGTCAGGTTAAGTCTTCAAGAGGATTGTTTTATGGGTATAATATAGTTCCAATAGTTCTTGGAATCATAGTCTTCAGCCATCTAGGTCTGAGAGGTGGTGAAGATCATGGTAGTATCAATGCTTTTACTTTGTCTAACATATACTGCTTCTTTCTCCCTTACGTTGCTTTATAGGTTCAACTGGATTGGCTTGCCTCATCTATGGTTGGCAATTTAAGCATAGTTTGTATGGATAGCTAGTTAATTTTCTTCAGGATAATTTCAAAGTAAAACACATTGTCTTCTCCTAAAAGCTATCTACCATACTAACATTGTCACTTTTGTTGTGGGCTCCACTATCATAATGGTCATTCAGTTTCAAAACCTTGAATGATTCTTGACATTTTCTTCTCTATTTTATCCACTCCATATACAATTAGTTGTTGGGTATTCTTGATTATACTCCCATAATATCACTTAGATTATATGGACCTTAATTTGATCATTAGTAAAATGAAGTTAAATTACTAGATTTCCAATGAAATCTCCAGTTACTCCTTTTTTTTTTTTTTTTAATTCTAAGAAAATTCTAGGTTTACTGATAACAGATATTGTTAAACCAGCTTACTGTAGAGGTAATATCCATGATAGCCAGAAATATTTGAGCATCATCCTCAACTGTTATACTCAACTAGAAGGAAATGCTAGTTTATTGTTCACTTCAGTCACATTCAAATCTTCATGACCCCGTTTAGTGTTTTCTTGGCAGAGATACCGGAATAGTTTGTCATTTCCTTATTCAGCTCATTTTATAGATAAAGAAACTGAGGCAAATAGGGATGACTTGTCCAGAGAGACATAGGTGTTTTTTAAAAGCTAGATTTGAACTCAGGAGTCATCCTTCCAGACTCCAGCTCAGGTACTCTATACACTGTATCTCCTAGATCCATTTTGCTACCCAGATACTCTCCATGATAGGCAGAGATAATTGGGATTTATCCTTAAATGTCATATTCAGAAGGAAATGCCAGTAAGGATCTTAAAAGTAAAATATACAGGAATTTTGCTTAATAATGATAGAGAAACAGCTCTGAAGTCAGGAGAATCTGAGTTTAAATCTGGCTTCAGACACTTAACACTTCCTAGCTGTATGACCCTGAGCAAGTCACTTAACTCCAATTATTTCAGAAAAAAAAATGCAAAGGTAAAATCTTGGAGAGAAGCATGACCAGACAGTCATCTGCAATATCAGGAAGCAAGTTCTAAAGGACTTAATCTTGTTATTATGGCCTTAAATACACATAATGGGATCTTTCTGTCTAGATTCATGACTGGGTTGATAATTCATTACATGTAGGCCCAGGGTCCATGTTGCTTTATTTATGTCTTCATCTATTTCTTTAACAGAAAGCAATTCCCCTTTAATCATTTGAACTTTGTACCCTATGGTGCCATTAACCATGCCTATAACCTTTCACACCAAACCATCTCTTTCTGACCATGGCTTCCATAAATGTGTATTATCTTCTTCTCTTAAAGAGATTCTTTTAAAGACAAACACTGTCTTTGCTTTTATATTTGTATGCATAGTACTTAGATTAGCTCAATTCTTCACAAATAGTAAAGGTTAATAAATTATCATTCGTTAATTCATTAATTTAACATAAAGGATCAATAATAAATTTAATTCAGGAAAAAATTTACTTAAGACTTACTACATGCATCAGAGGTTGGCTTTATTTATTTATTTATTTATTTACTTACTTTTTTGTATTAGCTGAAATTTTGTATTTTAATGAAAGGAAAGCACTTATTCACAAAATAGAAAATCAACTAAATCACTACAGACAAAGCTATGCATTATATCTATTATCTGAGTATCAGTCTAAATAAGGCTCATCACTAGAGTATTGGTCATCAAGTAATTTTCTGGCTTTAGGGTACATGAGGGTAATCCACTAAGGCTGGTGGTCTGTTTCTGTGAATCAAGTACCCACCTATCCCACTGAAAGCTTAGATTGTTTGGCATTAAAGTGAAGTAAATGAGTACAAAACTGCCCTTGCCCATGAAGAGATCAATAGCAAAGCAGGGGAGATGGGGAGTTGAATACCAAGTGGAAGAATGTGGAGATGAGTTAAAAATCAGGTACTGCAGCAGATGGTGTGATGCCTTTCTTGTTAATTGTTTTTGGTTTTGTTTTTCATTCTTGGAGAAATAGCAACTTCTTGTTCTTAATAAGGGCAGCTGACTGAAACAGCACAGGCACTCAATAAATATTGGTTGAATTTGTTATTGAATTTGAATTGATGCTTTAGACTCCTTGAGTGGGTGCTGTGTATGACTGAAGTCTGCATTGGAAAATTAAATGTTGTTATGGAAAAACTTTCTACTTGGAAATCATATTGTGCAACTCAGGATGACTGCAAAAAAAAAACATTTTCAAAATCATATAAGATTCATAATTAGATATATAATCATGTTAATTTGTTAATTAAAATAAATGAGTCATCTTTAATGAGAAAATTGATGAATCCTTGTTTCAAAACTCATTAGGAAGAAGAGGATTTTGTCGTTGTTTTTGGTCATCTCTTTATTTCCTTAAATGGCAACCTACCTCCAGATTTTTCAGCATAAATCATGTAAAGAGATATTTGCAAAAGCCAGGAAAACAAGCACAGACTAAGATTATTCTTACTAACAATATTTGTAAAAAAATAACAAATTCAAATGTTTAAAAAATATTTAATTTTCCCTAGCTGAACTCTCATCTTTCCTTTGACCACTCAGTAATTTTGCAGACTCATACATTTGATAAATAAAGCATCAATTTATTCAACACTCTATCAATTCATGATTATGAGCATATTGAATGCTCTTTTCTCACATCTTGTCGCTCACTATCTACGTTTTTTTTTTTGGGGTTTTGCCATTTCCCAATTTCTGAGCTCAATGGATTATTCAAATTGGATAAGAAAATTCAAATTTAATATTAGCTTCTTTTCCCTCCTATGATGTTAAGGTGTATCTTTTAGGGGAAAAAAGGAGAAAATAAACATTTATTAAACACTAACTATGTGACAAGCACAGTGCTAAGTACTTTACAAATATTATTTCATTTGATCCTCACAACAACCTTGCAATATAGGTGTCACTATTATCCCCATGTTACACTTAAAGAAACCAAGGCAGACAGAGGTTAATTGACTTCCTAAAGTGACACTGTTAATGTGTGAGACTGAATTTGAATTCTGGTATTTCTTAGTCTAAACTCAGACCTCTGAGCCTTATACCACTAGCTACCTCTAAATAAAGGAAAAAGAAGAAAGAAGGAAAAGCTTTACATAAATATTTAATGTCATTCCATTACTATGATGAACTGACAATATGAGAACTTCCTCCACAGACACAGATCATAAACTCCTACAATTTAGTCTAAGAGAGTAGTTCAGTCTTATGACATTAAACAAGTTGCCCAATCTCACAGACATCTGTGAAAGACCTGACATGAACTTAAGTCTTCCTGCTTCAAATATTACTCACTTTCTACTACTCTACCCTTATAGCCAGTCTTCTTAAATTATACTTCTATCTTCTTTTCTATTACTTTATTACTGACTCAAAACAGGTCTATAGGCAATTTTTAATCTTTGCCTCATGGATTGCCATAAGCAAATGATTCATTATCTATACTGTCCACCCACTGAGGTATAAGCCTCTCTAACTTTGTTCAGTTTAGTTCTCAGATATTAGTATTATTATGTGAGATGGAATAATATTAAACATTTTCTGGCATAGTACAACCCTGCCCGACTATTCTCTCTTGTCATAAACTTCAGGGTTACTTCCACAGTATGTTGAGATATTATTATGAGACTTAATGGAGAATTTTTTTTACTGCATTTTTAAAAATAGGTACTCCATATGTGGTACACTTAGTGAGTAACTATTAAATAATGCTTTTTAAGTATTTATTTCTCTGGTAATGCCAGATGAAAGAGAGCTTACTATACACTTTCAAATAATCGTCTGATAGTTTTATGTGTACACGATTTCATTCTATTTCCCGTTCCTTAACTCAGGTTAATCTGATCAAGACATATAATTACAATGTCCTCCTATTTCTGGATTTTAAAAATATATCAGAATGTCAACTAAAAATTGACTGAACTTACTGCTTTTAGTAGATTAAGGATCAAGGATACTATGAATCACCTTAGATTTAAGAACATATATTCATTATAATTTAGTATATTTTTGACAAAACACAGTAAAGTGATATATTTGGATATGAAGGATTTTGTTGCAAATTCTTGATCTAAAATTTTCAGCTTTCATTTCTTCTTCTGTAAAACGGGGATGACAAAAGACTGATTTTTCAGGATGTGAAGATCAAATAGATGATATATGTAAAGTATTTTTATATATTTAAGTGTTATATAAATAATATTTAATATATGATATATACACTTAATAGTATATAAACATATTCTTATTAACATTATTATTTCAAAGTGGAATCCTAGGTAAAGCTCTGTTACTTATTATTTACATCAGAGATATCAAAAACAAGGTTTTCCAACAATATTTCCAAGTGCAATGAGATGCAAATTAAAATGTTTGGGGTAAAATATTCAACAAATAAATAAAAATACAATATAACATAGATGACACTGCATTTTAAAACTATGTCAGTACACAGTTCATGGGCAGATTAGTTGTCTCCAACTGTTTGATAAAACAAACTGTTGGAGTTTGACAGCACTCACAGACTACATGATGTTACAAATAAAACATTATGTATTCTAACCTCAGGTAATTTCATCTGTAAAATGAATGTGGTGGTCTCAAAGGTCTCTCCTATACTCTCCAACAACTTATGCCCTAGTTTTAGATTACTTTCACAATTTAAACTTATTCAAATCAAATTGTTTATCTTTTCCCAATTATGAAGCATTGAGACTGCTTTCCAAGATGAGCAAACTAAAGATTGGCA
Source organism: Sminthopsis crassicaudata (assembly GCF_048593235.1). Lineage (NCBI taxonomy): Eukaryota > Metazoa > Chordata > Mammalia > Dasyuromorphia > Dasyuridae > Sminthopsis > Sminthopsis crassicaudata. The sequence continues at coordinate 641,603,534 of NC_133617.1, forward strand.
TATTTAGAACCATTTTATAGGGCTTTCTGTGACTGATCTCAAATGTCTAGAATTTTGTTTTTTTGGTAAAGAAGAGGCCCTGCATTTGTTGAATTTGCATATGCAAAAAAGTTTATTATAGTAACAATATGTAGAAAGGGAAGAGTATAAATCAGATTTGATGATATCAATATCATTTAGAAGAAGCACTATTTGCTGTTTTGTCATTTTCATTTCAATGTTTGCTTTAAAGAGAATTATGAAATATGGTGATAGAGTAGGAGATGGGATTCCCTACAGCTTTTGTCTTGTTATTGCTATAACTTGATAGCCCTAGCTAGTACCAAATACAGCTGTTTATTTTCCAAAGGATCTTAGCCATTTGAAGAAGTTAACATGTGCAGCTTGACATCTGGTCGGGTTGATAATTTGTTCCAAATACAAATTGAGACATTGATTTAGATCTCTTAATAACTATTGTTCATGTCTTTACTTACTTGAATCACCTCTTTATAAGCAACTGCTAATGATACTAGAATTAAGAGACAAAACATTATTTTTAGTGAAGGTTTCCTTTTCTTCTTGACAAGAATATATGATTTTACTATGTCTTCCAAGATCCCAGGAGCTAATAAAATTCCTCCCTTAGGTCACTAGATGACAACAGTGGGCCTTCAGTCAGGAAAACCTGAGTTCAAATATGACCTCAAAAACTAGTTATATGACACCTATCAAACCACTTAACCTCTGCCTCAGTTTCCTCAACTATAGAATGAGGATACTAAAAGGACCTATCTCACTTGTTTTTTTGTAGGAATCAATGAGATAATATTTACAAAGCCCTTAGTACAGGGCCTGAAACATAGAGGATGATTAATAAGTGATTTGTTCCTTTCCATTTTCCTTCTTAAAAACTCTTGGAGAATTTTGTCTGGGCCTTTCTTTTGCCCTTTTGACATTCTACCTTGTTCTGAAATGTGAATTTTACTGAAAATATGGTCCCATTTTATTTTCGCTCTACAAAAACTGCTCAGATTCTAATGCTAATAAATGTTATTACTACAAAGAAATAAAATTAATTTTTCAACAGTTTTTTTGCCAGTAACTAGATAAATACCTCATAGAATAGTTTACAATTTAAAGGTAGGCACATATCCTGAATATATATAGTTACCTATATATTATATCCTCTCTAATAAACTCTAGAGTATATATTATTTCCTCTTTTTTTCTTCCTCTCATCCACTTGCAAGACAGGTTCTTCTTACATTTAATAGTCACTTAACTGGAATTGAATTCAGTAGAAAAACACATTTCTCAGGAATAAAAGCAAAGATTATGAATTTCTAAAATGGGGTAGTATTGCAATGGAATTTACCACATATATGAATACTAGTAGCAATTAATATTTTTATATTTTTATAAAGCTCTGTAAATTTCAAAAATTAAAATTTATTATACAATTTATGAGGTCAAAGCTAAAATGTTATTATCATATTTTGAAGAAAAATGGAAGTAAGAACAAGAGATATTAAGTGATTTTTTTTTTCAATTATACAACTAAAAAAGTATTTGAAATGAGATTTGAATGAGTTCTTCTAGGGAGAAAGTTCATTATAATACCAAGATAAGGCTAAAATTGGTTCATGATTTAGACATAAAGAGTGATATTATAAGCAAATTGGGACATCAAAGGTTACTGTATTCTCAGATCTGTGGAGAAGAAGGAAATTTATGGCCAAAAAAAATTATAATACATTATGAAATGCAAAATTGATATTTTGACAATATTAAATTAAAAAGGTTTTGTACATACAAAACCCACACAAACAAGATCACAAGGGAAGGAGAGCACTGAGAAAAAAAAAATTACATTCAAGGGTTCTAATAAAGTCCTCATTTCTAAAATATGTAGAGAATTGACTCAAATTCATAAGAATACAAGCCATTTTTCCTTTTTTTAATTGAAGTTTTTTATTTTTCAAATGGACATTTCTTCATTGTCCATTGCATGAACAATTCTTCAACATTAGCCCTTACAAAATCCTATGTTCCAATTTTCTCTTCTTCCCCCATGCCTTTCCCTAGATGGCAAGTAGTCATAATATGTTTAACTTAGTAGATATATATGTTAAATTCAATATATGCATACATATTTATACAATTATCGTGCTGCACAAAAAAAGAAATAAAATAAAATGCAAGCAAGCAACACCAACAAGAGTGAAAATGTTATGTTGTGAACCACGCTAAGTTCCCACAGTCCTCTGTCTGGCTGTAGATGGCTCTCTCCATCACTGAACAATTGTAATTGGTGTGAATCATCTCATTGTTGAAGAGAGCCATGCCCATTAGAATTGAGCATATTAATAGTCTTCTTAGGTGTATAATGATCTCCTAATTCTGATCATTTCACTTACCATCAGTTCATGTAAGTCTCTCCAGGCCTTTCTGAAATCATCTTGCTGGTCTTTCTTACAGAAAAATAATATTCTATAACATTCATATAGATAATTTATTCAGCCATTCTCCAATTGATGGGCATCCATTCAATTTCCAGTTCTTAGCCACTACACAAAGGGATGCAACAAATATTTTTACACATGTGGGTCCCTTTCATTCCTTTAAGATTGCTTTGGGATATAAACCCAGTAAAAACACTGCTTGGCCAAAGGGTTTGCACAGTTTTACAACTTTTTGAGCAGAGTTCCAAATTGCTCTCCAGAATGGCTGGATTCGTTCATAATTCCACCAACAATATATCAGTGTCCCAGTTTTCCCACATCCCCTCCAAAATTTGTCATTATTTTTTTTCCTGTCACCTTAGCCAATCTGGCAGGTGTGTAACAATATTTCAGAGTTGTCTTAATTTGCATTTTTCTGATCAATAGTGATTTGGAACACTCTTTCATATGATTGGAAATAGTTTCAATTTCTTCATCTGAAAATTGTCTGTTCATATCCTTTGACCATGTCATTTGGAGAATGCCTTGAATTCTTACAAATTTGAGTCAATTATCTGAACATTTTAGAAATGAGGCCTTTATTAGAACCTTTGTATGTAAAAATGTGGGAAAACTGAGGCAGTGTTAGAGGAGTTACAAACTAATTCAACCATTCTGGGGAACATTTTGGAACTATGTCCATAAGACTATGAAACTGTGCATATTCTTTGATCCAGCTATACCTCTGGTAAATCCATATCTTATATACAGAAAAAGGAAAAAGGGCCTATGGATACAAATATGCATAACTTCTCTTTTTGTGGCTCCTATGTTAAAAGGGATCCTCATCAATTGGGGAATGGTTAAACCAACTATGGTATATGATTGTAATAAAATATTATTGTGCTATAAGAAATGACAAGCAGGACAATTTCAGAAAATCCTGGAAAGACTTAAATGAACTAATACATAATAAAATGAATACAAAAGAATATTATACACAAAAACAGCAATATTAATTCATGAAGGATAGTGAATAATCTTTTCTTAACAATACAATGATTCAAGACAATCCAAAAGGATTAATGATGAAGCATACTATTCTCCTCCAGAGGGGGGGAAAAAAAAAAAAAAAAAAAAAAAAAAACAGATTTTGATTAAATACAGGTTGAAGCATGCTATTTTTCACTTTCTTTTATTTCCTTTTATTTTAGTCATCCAAATTGATTAATATATAAATATTTTACATCATTTTATAGTATATCTAGTATCTGATTGTTTACCATCACAGGGAGTGGGGCAGAGGGGCAAAGAAGGCAGAAGGATAGAATGTGATATTCAAAACTTTAAATTAAAAAAAATGTTTAATAAGAGACATCATAGTTTAATGGAGTTTTACAACTGCATTTAGAATACAAAATGATAATTAAGGAGGTTGCATAGCTGAGAAAGAAATTATGTGGGTGTGTTATATAGAATATTTTGGGAACAAGTAACATATTGGCAGGAAAATTAAGTATAGCATATTATACAGATGCTAACACTTTTTCTTTCCAGAAGCAGTGGTTTCCTATGGTAAAAAAAAAATGATTACTGATTTATCAGTGTAACAATGTCTACCTTTCTTAGCTAACTGATTCCTTCTAAGTTTTCTCTGCTAGATTTTCATTTAGGTTATTCTTGTTAACAACGGGTGTCCTACATGACCATCTTCAGCTCTCTTCTCTTCTTCTAGTCAGTTATGATGTCTATGCTGATGATTCCCACATTTGCTTATTTAATCTCTAATCATGGTGACCTAAATTTTCTGAAGACAAGACACCTTAAACCCTGCATTTCCACACTTGAACCTGTTTGCCAAATCCTCTCCTTTCCCTAGGCTCCCTATTGTTTTAGAGGATATCATAATCCAGTCATCCTGACTAGAATTTTAAGCATTTTTGTTAATTTTTCATTTTCTCTCTTGCTCCACACCCACTATCCCACCTATTTCTATAATTGTAAATTTTATATTGACAACAACAATCACATATTCTTTCCATATTTCCTCTGATATTGCTACCACTGTTATGTAACCCTCCATCACGTCACTCTTGAACTATTGCAATAATCTGTTGATTTGTCTACCTGCTACAAGGTAGAAACTCCTGTTCAATTCCCACTTAGCTATTAATGTGATCTTTCTGAAACAAAAGTTTGACTATGTCACCTTCACTCCCTCCCACCCCCCACACACAAACAAACACAGATTCAGTAAAATCCAGTGTCTCTCTATGACATCCAGGATCAAATATAAAATAATCTGGTATTTAAAGTCCTTCACAAGCTGCCCCACCTACCTCTACAGTCTTCTTACTTCTTACATGCTGTTTGTTCTGAAATTCAATGATAATATCTTCTTTGCTGTTCTTTGAATAAGGCAATCATTTGTCCTGTAGAAGGCATTTTGACTGGTTTGGCTCTTCTCCAAACTTATAATACTCTTCTTCCACATATTCGTCTACTAGTTTCCTTTATGTCACAATTAAAGTATGACCATTTTAAAGAGGTTTTTCTCCCTTAATTCTAGTTCTTTCTGTTGATTTTTTTCAATTAATCCTTAATATAACACGTGTCATATGTAATATTTTACATAAAATATAATAAGTCAACATAATCTCATCGTTTGCTTCTTTTGTTTAGCAGTAGAGTGAAAAAGTCTACTACACTACTTGGATTAGAAAATGAAAATCTTTAGAGGAGGATTTTTCTCTATTATCATATATAAATGTCTAGTGATAAGAACAATAGAAGGGTATAGAATCAGACTGATCATAAAGAATGGGTAATTACCTCATATCAGAAATTTCAAGTGATCAAGACAGTGAACAGGAAAATCACACTCCAGGCAAAGGAACACATTTGTTTAAGTATATAGAGACAGAACACCATGCACAATTTACATGAAATATAGAGAGCCAGAAGTAAAGTAACATGCAGTAAGCCAGGAAAGGAAGACTGGAGTCACATTATGAAAAGTTTTCATTTTAAGTCACTGAAACTAATTTTATTGAAAAATGAAAAGGAGAAAAGTGTATGCTGAAATTCACTGGGTAGCATTGTACAGAATAGGTAGAAGAGGTGAAAAGTGTGAGTAGGAAACAAATCAGGAACCTCTTTGATATGATAATATGCTGATAACTTCAACCTTGTGAATACTATAAAGTCTCTTAATAGAGATTTAAACTTGAGTCACCCTAATTCTTTACAAAGGGAGAAATAAATTAAGAATTCCTAATATTAAGAATATTATATGCAATCATATGGGTAATCCATAGATTCTATCTATGTATCTATCTACCTACCCATCTATCTATCTAAGAAATCAGAAAATTGTGTGTGTGTGTGTAACTTTATAGATGACTGAATACACAATGAACTGGGCTCAGAAGTTAATCTGAGGGACCTGGAGCCAAGATGTTGGAGTAAAGGCAGGAACTCACTCAACCTCTCCCCCAGAATTGTTCCAAATTCACTTAAATAATAACGAAACAAATTTTGGGACATCTGAACACCTAATTTTCTAAGCAAAGTCTACTTAAAAGGTCAGCAGGACAGGTCTTTGGCATGAAAGTTGGAGTCCAGCTTGCAGTCCCAGTGTAGGCCATACCAGCCTGTCCCCAGCCTAGACCTCAGCCCCTACCCATACCAACAAAGCAGAAACAGATATAGGGACCTCTGAATCAGTGGCAATACTGGTGGCTTCCAGAACTCTCAGCTCAGAGACAGCAAAGATGATCAGGATGGTCAGCAGAAAAGGTCTGAGGAGCAACTGTGTGCAGTGTGCAGTCCCAGCATAGGCAGCAACAGTACTGCCCAGGCCCAATGGTAGCAAAGCAGGACTGGGCCCCCAAGCCTCTGAATCCGCAGCAACACTGGAGATATCTGGACCTCTTAGCTCAGCGACTCCAAATGTGAATTATCAAAGACAGGGCAGCTGTATTGGCTCTCACAGTGAACATGGAAGCAAGAAAAGAGAGACACACTGGTATTAAAGGTCAAGATTTTTATTGTAGCTAAGCACTCTTTATTTAAGCTCTGAAACTGCAATACACTCAGGAAACAAAAAAACAGATAAATTAGTCAGTACATGAAGGGGCATTGTATGTTTGGTTCCAAGGAGAAATTTGGCATCCTCTAGCAATATTACTTCACCCACTAGCCCTCCTGTATCCAGGCTGCAGCCAATGCATCTGCTACTGGTCCTCCCTAGTCTTTGCTTTTCTGCTGGCTGGCATTTAGAGGTGGTCAAAGCCAGGTCAAGATGACTCTGAGTCCTGTAGTTAAGCAGGTATATGGGTCTGGAGAGGCACATCAAAAACAGCTTGGAAGGTTGGAAGAAAAGGTTTTGCAATAAAGTGACAGAAAGGGAAAACCAGCCAACTAGGAGTGGGCAGTAATATTGGTGACAGCTTCCAGAGTCCTTAGCTCACAGTAATTCTCTTTATTGGCAATGTGGAAGAAGTTGTTGTATTAGCACACTAGATCTTAAAACTACAGAGAGTCAGTGACACTCCTAAGTGTTCCAGAGCAGAAAAGAGAGTTTATGTCAGGTTCCCAGAAGAATCTCTAAAATTAGCTGCACAAAACTCTTTGAGCCTGAGACAATGTGCTTTCCACCCAGAAAACAGAGCCTTACTTTAATAAAGACTTAAAAGCTGAGTGATACACTAGGAAAATGAGCATACAACAGAAAAAGATTCTGATCATAGAAAGTGATCATGATGACAAGATAGATCAAAACACACTCAGAAAAAGAAAGCAAAGTCAAAGTTCCTACATGTAAAACCTCCAAGAATAAGAATTTGTCTCAGACCATAGAAGAGCTCCAAAGGAATTTTGAAAAGCAAGTAAGAGAGAAAAAATTAGGGAAATAATTGAGAGTGGTGAAAAGAAAATACACACACACACACACACACACACACACACACACAATTATAAGGAGAAAAATGCCTTGAAAAGCAAAATTGATTAAATGGGAAAGATGGTAGAAAAGCTCACTGAAGAAAATAATTCCTTAAAAATTATAATTGAACAAATGGAAGATAATGAATGTATGAGAAATTGAGATAAAGTAAAGCAAAAAAAAAAAAAAAAAAAAAAAGGTGAGATATATCATTGGAAAAACACTTGACTTGGAAAATAGATCCAGGAGAGATAATTTTAAAATTATTGGCCTACCTAAAAGTCATGATCAAAAACAGAGCTTGGACATCTTTTTTCAAAAAAAAAAAAAAAATATATATATATATATATATATATATCAAGGAAAATTATCTTGATATTCTACAACCAGAGAGTAAAATAGAAATGGAAAGAATCCACTTCCTGAAAGAGATCCCAAAATAAAACACCCAGGAATATTACAGCAAAATTGTGGAACTCCCACATTAAAAAAAAATATTCAAAGCATCCATAAAGAAATAATTCAAGTAAAGTGGAGCCACAATCAGGATAATGCAGGATTTAACAGCTTCTACATTAAAGGACCAGAAGGCTTGGAATATGATATTCCAGAGAGCAGTGGTTCTAGAATTAAAACCAAGCATCGCTTGACCTGCAAAACTGAAAATATTATTCTTCAGGGAGAAAGATGAACATTCAATGAAATAGAGAGCTTTCAAACATTTGTGATGAAAAAACTATTGTGATGAATGGAACATTTTATTTTCAAATACAGGACTAAGGAGAAACATAAGGAGGTAATCAGGAAACTGACATAATATGGAACTTAATAAGGTTTATTTGTTTATCTTTCTACAAAGGAGGATGATACTTGTAACTCATTAGGATGTTCTCATTGTTATGACAATTAATAGGAGCATATAAGAGAGCACAGGTTTGAATTGAGTATAAAAAGATTTTTTTTTTTTTTAATGAATTTAAGAACTGAGAGAAGAATGTACTGGGAGAAAGGAAAGGGAAAAATGGAATGGTATAAATTATCTGCCTTAAAAAGAGACAAAGAAATATCTCTTACAATGGAGGGGAATAAGGAGAAGAGAGAGTGAGTGAATGAACTTTATTTTCATTAAAAATGTATCCAAGAAAAAAATTATATGCACATTTAATATGGGTATAGAAATATCTGTTACGCTAAAGTTATGTAGGAGGAGAATGGGAGGAGGGAATGATCGGTAACATAACACTTTTTGATGAGGGACAGGGTGAAAGGAGAAAGAAAGAATAAAATAAATGGGGGAAGAATAAAATTAGCAATAATATTTGTAAAAAGTGATTTGAGGGGCAGCTAGGTGGTGGATAGAGCACCAGCCCTGAACTCAGAAGGACCTGAATTCAAATCTGATCTCAGACACTTAACACTTCCTAGCTGAGCAAGTCATTTAATTCCAATTGTCTCCAATGGGTGGGGGAGGAGTTTTGAAACTAATTTCTCTGATAAGAGAATGTTCTCATAATGCAAGTTACACATCACATAAAGAAACAATTTGGAATATTTTCCAAAAGTCTAAAAATCTGTGCATACCCTTTGATTTACCAGTGTCACGACAGGGTCTGCATCCCAAGGAGATCAAAAAAGAGAAAAAAAGAACCTACACATGAAAAAATATTTGTAGGAGCTCTTTTTGGGTAGTAAGCATTTGGAAATTGAAGAGATATTGATCAATTCAGGAATGGCAAAATAATTTGTGGCATTTCAATGTAATTGAAATAGTATTGTATAAGAAATGATGAGCAGACTGATTTTAGAAAAGCATGAACTTAATATCTCCTGATACTGAGAAAAGTGAACAGAATCAAAACACTGTACACAATAACAGCAAGATTGTGTGACAATAACCTATGATACTTAGCTCTTCTCAACAATGCAACAATCTAAGACAATTCTAAAAGACACAAGAAGGAAAATACTATCCACATCCATACCCAGAATTATGGAGTCTGAATGCAGATACTATTTTTGCTTTTCTTTTATCACACTTTTCCCCTTTTGTTTTAATTCTTTATTTACAACATGACTAATGTGGAAATATATTCAACATGATTGTACATGTATAACCTATATCAGCTTGTTTGCTCTCTTGGACAGAGGGAAGGGAGGAAAAAAGGCAGAAATTTATTTGAATCAAAAATCTTATAAAAATGAATGTTGATAACAATTTCTGTAAGTAATTGGAAAAATAAAATAAAATTAAGTGGGGAAAATCCATTGTTAAAAATAAAATCATGAGAAAATTATAAGAGCATGGAAGAATCCATTACTAAATAAGAAATAGAGAGGACCCCAAAAAGCAAAATAAATAATTTTGATTGCATGGAATTAAAGAAAACAAAGATTTTGCACAAACTAATAAAATTATAAAGACAGTAGAAAACTGGTTAAAATGTTACAGCAAGAGTCTCCCATAAAAGCTTCATTTCTCAAATTAAAAAAAAATAGTTAAATTTATAAAAATTAAGAGCAATGCTCTAGTTGACAATTAAATGATTTGGCAGTTTTCAGAAGGAATCAAAGGTACAAGTACACATTTAAATACTCTAAATCAATGATGATTAGAGAAATGTAAATTAAAATAATTTTGATATATTATCTTATATCTATCAATATGGTTGACATGACAAAAGATGAAAAGTATAAATTCTAGAAAGGATATAGGGAAAAATAAGAACTCTAATGCACAAGTTGGTGGTAAACTTGTCCAACCATTCTGGAAAATAATTTGTAACTATTTTTTAATCCCCAAAGTTTTATATTTCAAAGAGGTTAAAGAAAAAAGGAAAAGGACTTATATGTACAAAAATAGTTATTATGGCTGCTCTTTTTGTAGTGGCAAAGAATTAGTATTTAAGGAAGTGTTCATCAAATGGGGAATAATTGAAAAAAATTATTGGATATGATTGTTATGGAATAATATTGAACTATAAAGAAATTATGAGCAAAATGGTTTCAGGAGAAAAAAAATCAAGGAGAACATAAACTAATTCAAAATTAAGTGAGCAAAACTTAGAGAATATACATAGTAATAGCCTATTATAATGATGTTCAAACTAAGACTTAGATAATCTGACCAAGACAATGAATGAGCCAAGACACTTCCAAAAGACTCATGATAAGAAAATAAAATTGTTTTAAAATTAAAAAAAAAAAAAAAAAACAACTCATCATATTTTAAAAATGGAAGTAAATACTAGACTTTATGCTTTTAAGGTACTAAATCCACTTGCCTTGTCTAAAGCCAAACAAACAGTTATTTAGTCACACTATGAATACAGATTTTCTGGCTATAAAACACCTATCCCTGACATTGTTTTTGAATGTCTCTTGAAGAATCAGAAAATGATTGGGGATAACATAGATAGCACACTTATTTCTTCACCAGTATTAGAGAACTTAGTGAGATATATAAATTAATTTTTTAACTGTGTATGTTGCCTCTTTTTGCAACAACCACAAAGGATTATAATTTTTGCCAAATATTTGCATATTCTGATGCAATTTAGAAATTTTGATAATCTATTGTCAAATAAAGTCAAAATCATTTTGATTACAAAATAAACTTTCTCAGTGTAAACTTGGTATAGTCCAACTACTTTTCTCATTTTTTCTTTTACAATTATTTCATCAAGCATCCTATCAGAGCCTGTGATATTAGAGCCAAATAAAATGGACCTAATTTCCTTGACAGAGTGAGTAGCCCCTTAAAGGTAAGGTTAACCAGCTTAATGGATTTTTTGTCAAGTTCTCTTTAACTGTTTTTGTCATGATTTCCTGATAATTTTCTAGATTCTTTTTAAGAAAAAAAAATATTTCTGAGTTTACAGTCCAGACTATGGCTACTCTTTGTTCCCTTTGTTTTGTAAGATTGTTTACTGGATGAAGAAATTTCTATGCTATTAAACAAAAACTATCCATTTAATTTATGTTGAATAAACATCCTCTGGAAATGGGAAGTATCTGTTTTGATTTTTAAAAAATTGTCAGCAACTTGTTTAAATACCTCAAATTGTTGTTTCAGCTTAAGTTCTTATGTTCCTTGCATCTTTATTTTCTCTACTAAATTTAGTGTTGATCTTGTTCTTTGTTCTAAGAATTTGGTAGTTTTGCTGGTTTCTTAATAACTTCTATATGTAGTATCAATTAGTTGTTTCTTCACATGATACTGAATTTTAATAATTGAATATAGTCTAGATTATTCACAAAGATAATTTTTTCACTTGGATGTGATTGTCTGACATGATTTTATTATTCCAAGGATACCATTTTGTGTTGTACATTAATCTAGAATTAACATAATGTTAAGCTGGAAAAAAACAATAACTGTCAACCACTGAAAATAATTTAATAAAAATAATGATACCTTTTATATTGAACTTTAAGATTTATAATGTATTCTACTTGTTATCTCATTTAGTCCTCACAACAATCCTTAGAGGTCATAATTTTCATTTTATATTTGAAGAAACTAAGGCTAAGAGAAGTGATATAATTTGCCCAGCCTAACAGAAATAGTAAATATTTAAAGTAACATTTGAACCAAGGATTTCTGACTTCACATAGAATCATGATATAGAATCATTCAAAGGAAATTTTGATATGACTTTAAAAGATTTGTGATATATTTATATGTTGTATATTATATATTTAAATCTATTATAAACCCCAAATTTGCTTTTATATTTCTTTCCCACCATTATATTAAGGACTAGGTTTCCGATTCTTTGCACATGACAAATTTTCGTGTAATAATTTTTCAATCTATGTTTCTATAAGTGATCCCTTATTTCTCTTCAAAATTTTCAATGAGTAGTATATCATTAACACCAAAACCTGCTTAGATTCTTTAATTATGTATGTCAAATATATGAATGAATTATTATTTAATTTTCTAAAGCTATAAAGCTATATATATATAGAGAGAGAGAGAGAAACATGAATGTGTAATTTTCATAAATTATTTTATAAATTTTATAAATTATTACAAATAAATATTAAAAGTGAACTAGAATATTTCTGTCTATGCAGTCACTATCAGTTGACTCACCCATGCTCAATAGAATACTGTCATAAGGGAATCTTACAGAACAAACGTGTTCTTTGAAGGTATCAAACCAAGTTCTAAAGGGCAAAATATTTTCCTGGAAAGAGATAAATGATAAAACCTGTTCAATAATATCTTTACAGTGTCTCAATATATAAAATTCCATAGAAGATTGCATTTTAGGTTTTCTTCTGATTTTTTTTTGTTTGTTTCTATCTATTTTATTAGAAACTGGATACAAGTTCAGGTCTTCTAATTTTAAACTCATAATTCAAACTAATGTGCCATGGTACCTCCCCAGATTAACACAAATATTATCTATCTATCTATCTGTGTGTGTGTGTGTGTGTGTGTGTGTGTGTGTGTGTGTGTGTGTGTGTGTGTGTGTGTGTGTGATGTGTATTTGATAGAATTGAAACTAGCTCAAAATTGGGGAGGGGAACAATTTATTTTATGTAATTTCTACAATTTTTAAATTTTTATTTTAGTTTTTCTAGCTTTATATTTTTTCCAAAGACATGCAAAGACAATTTGCATTCCAAATTTTTCTACCATCCTCTTCCCAGCCCCTCCCATAGAAAGCAAGCAATACAATATATATGAAACATTCAATTCTTCTAAACATATTTTCATATTTGTCATACTGCATAAGAAAAATCATATCAAAAGGTAAAAAAAGAAAAAAAAATCTTGAAAAAAGCAACAAACACCACCAAAAGTGAAAATGTAGGCTTTGACTGACATTCAGTCTTTGTAGTTTTCTCACAAGGTATGAATGGCTCATTCCATCACAAGTCTCTTGGAATTGCCTTGAATCACCTCTCAATACAATTTTTTCAAGGAAAAATTTTTTTTTTCTGATGATCACTAATAAGGTTTCATGTTATTTAATATGAAGTAACATTTAAATAAATTTATCAAAGTGCTAAGTATTGTAAAGGATCATTGTTGTTGCTATTTAGTAATTTTTCAGTTACTTCTGACTCACATTTGTTTTTTCTTTGTTTGCTTGGCAAAGATATTAAAGTGACTTATGCTTTCTTTCTCTAGATCCTTTTTCAGATAAAAAAAAATTGAGGCAAACAAGATCAAGTGACTTACCCAGGTTCACATAGCTAGTAAGTGTCTGAGGCTGGGTTTGAACTTATAAGTATGTCTTCCTGTACTCTATACACGATTCCACCCAGACATCCTCTTGGAATTGAGGTGATACAGCCCAAAACATAGTGAGAAAGGAATACTCATTAAATGATGAAGTTTTCTTATTAAGATAGTTAGAAACATTTGACTTCCACAAATTTAATCTTTAAATAGAATTTGGGAAAAAAAAAAACAAATCTTATTGATGAAGCCCTCAAAAACTTACTATCTTTCTCACTAATACTATTTAAATTATTTTTATATGATGCTGAATGTGATGCATCAAGCTCCAAAATCTTGCAGAGCCCAAGAGATACCTATAATCATGCTTCAAGGATGAATTAATTTTTGTCACAGGAAAAAAATACCAACAAATAAATGAGGGAACCAAATTATGAATTGACCAAATATAGAGCTTATCTGTTGGCAGATATATTTTATATAGAATTGCAAATGAAATATAAGTTGGGTCCATAACTGAAAAGGAGGAGAGTGAAAAGGATACCCTTTGTAAAATTAGAAAGTTTTTTAAGTGATTCCAAACTTCTCCCTTTTTTCCCATTCCTTTTAAATACAATAATGAAACCCTACCAATGATGCAATAGATCAGGGAAGCATGGAATACATCAGACTGAAAAAAAATTAGAGATGCATATTGCATAAGAATAGTGTGGTGCATGCTTACAACACAACTAAGCTTCCATGCACAAACAAAAAATTATGAAAGAGAAGCAATGTGAAGGATATTTTGAAAGAAATGTATTTGAAAAAAAATGACAGATTTTTCATATAGTAAGAACAAAGACTCAAATAAAATCTACTTAGTCTGTTACATTCTCATAATTTTGGAAGAAGCAAGGGAATTCCCAGAATATGTTTGCAACTTGATATGGTGTAGAAAAAGTAAAAACTCATTCAGAATGGCTAGACAAGAATAGGTTCCAATATGCATCATTGAAAAATATCATAATAGGAGGTCAGAGCAAAGATGGTGGAAAGTAAACATGTCTCTAAATGAGCTATTCCAAGCTTCCCTCAAATTAACAATAGATTAAGCCTCTGAAATGGTTTCAAAGTGATAGAACCTACAAAAACTGGAATACAACAAATTTCCAGAATAAGACACTTTGGAAGAACTTCATAAAAGGTCTATTTCAATCAGGCAAAGATAAAGGCTGCTGAGCCCAGACCACAGAGCAGGGAGCTTAGGCCAGGGAGCCAGGGCATTGTAGCCTTTGAGCAGGAAATCTACTATGAGGCTCTTGGACTACTCTGTACAGCTTGCAAATTGGTGGTTCAGCATATTTGCTGAAATACACCCAAAAGCAAATTTAAAAAATCAAATTGTGAGCCACTGAGTCTGGGAAGAACTTTGGAGCTTGTCATGCCTACTTGGCACCAGAACTCACTCAGTAGCCCCAGTCCCAGGGAAAACAAAACAAAACAAAGCAAAACAAAACAAAAACAAAAACAAAACAAACAAACAAACAAAAAACTCTCACCTCTTTGCCTGAAAAGCAGACTTCATCCTTTAATAAAAAGGATAAAAAAAGCCAAAAAGAATTATAATTGTAGACAGCTTTTATGGAAAAAAGACAAGACCAAACCTCAAATCCTGAGGATCATTAAAGGCAAATCAACTCCAGATGAAGCCAGAAAGGATGACATGAGTTGGTGTCCAATTCACAAGGCTTTCTTGGAAGAATTCTAAAAGGTTCTTAAAAGAGATTTAAAAACAATGGGGAACATAAATGAGATCTTTGCAAAAGGGTACAGAAAAGGAAAATCAGAAATTATCTGAAGAAAGCTGCAAAAAAAAATAAATTCGATGAAATGTAAAAAGCATATAACTCCTTACAAAATAGATGTGAAAAAGAAACTAATTAATTGAAAAAGCAAAACCTGTGAAATGTAAAAAAGCAATAAAGAAAGCAATTCATCTAAAAGTTCAATTGGCCAAATGGGAAAAACAATTTTTAAAAGGTAACTGAAGAAAATAATTTTAAAAAATAGAATTGAAGAAATGGAAGTGAATGATTCAGTGAGACTTCAAGAATAAGTCAAACAAAACCAAAAAAAGAATGAAAAAATAGAAGAAAATTTACAATAGTTCATTGCAAAAACAACTGGAAAACAGATATTGGAGAGACAATCTAAGAACTATTGGACCATTGGCAAATCATGTTAAAAAAAAAAAAAAGCCTAGAAGACATCTTTCAAGTTATCATCAAAGAAAACTGCCCAAATGTGCTAGAATCACAGGATAAAGTAGCCATTGAAAGAATCACTGATTACATACTAAAAGACACACCAAAATAAAAAAATCCAAGGAACATCACAGTTAAATTTTAGCATTATCAAATCAAGGAGACAATTTTGCAAGCAGTCAGAAGGAAACAATTCAAATATCAAGGAGCCACAAGCAGGATTATCCAGGACCTAGTAACTCCCACTTTAAAGGATTGAAGGACATGTAATCTGATATTCTGGAAAGTAAAGGAACTTGGTTTGTAGCCAAATGAATTATCCAGTAAAACTGAGCATCATCTTTCCGGGGAAAAAATTGATATACAATGAAGCAAGTGATTTTCATTTATTTCTGATGAAAAGACCAGAACTGAATAGCCTGATCTTCAAATACAGAACTCAAAAGAAGTATAAAAAGATAAAAATGAAAAAAGATAAAAAAGAAAAAAAAGAAAAAATAACTTTCTTTTAAAAGTTAAAGAGCTCATATCCTTATATGGGAAGATAATATGTTTAATTCTTGAGATCTGTATCTCAGTTATGGGTATACTTAGAGAGAGCAGATATAATTTGATTTGATTGTGGTTATATAGAAAAAGAATCTAAAGAAGGAATCTAAAATCTGGAAGAGTTAAAATGTGGTAAATTACATCTCATGAAGAGGCAAAAAAAGACCTATGACAACTGAGAGAAAGAGAGAGGGGGATGAGCATTGGATGAATCTTACTCTCATCAGATGTGGCTCAAAGAGAGAATATCAGACACATTTAGCTTCACAGACAAGTTTGTCGCAGCCTACAGGGAAGTTAGAGGGGAAGGGGGAAAGGAAGGTGGGGAACTAATAGAAGGAAGAACAGAAGTAGAAGAGGAAAGGTACAAGAAAGGGGTAGGAACTGCAAAAGTGGAGGGCTTTTTGAGGGAGAGAGTGGTCAGTAACAGAATTCTGGAGAGGAGGGAAAGGGGAAAAAGGAAGAGAAAAGTATAACTGGGGGTAAATAAAATTGAGGGAAATACAGAGTTAGTAATTTTATCTGTGAATGTGAATGGGATGAACTCTCCCATAAAACTGAAGTGAATAGCAGACTGAATTAAAAGCCAGAATCCTACAATTTGTTGTTTACAAGAAGCACACTTAAAGCAGATGATGCATTTAGATAAATGTTAAAGGCTGGAGCAGAATCTAATCTGCTTCAACTGAGGTGAAAAAGAAAAATAAACAGCAGGGTTAGCAATCCTGATCTCAGGTCAAGTGAAAGAAAAATAGATCTAATTAAAAGAGATAAGGAAGGAAACCATAGCTTATTTAAAAGTACAATAGATAATGAATCAATATCAATACTAAATAACCATGCACCAAGTGGTAAAGCTTCAGGAGTCCTAGAGGAGAAGTTAAAAGAGCTATAAGAAGAATGAGACAGCAAAAACTATACTTATGGGGGAAGCTTAACCTTGCTCTCTCAGAACTAGATAAATCAAATCACACAATAAATAAGAAAGAAGTTAAGGAGGAAAATAGAATTTTAGAAAAACTATGGATCATAGACTTTTGGAGAAAATTGAATGGAGACAGAAAGAAAAATATATTTTCTTGAAAGAACATGGAACCTATATAAAAATTGACCATGTATTAGGGCATAAAAAACCTCAATATCAAATGCAGAAAGAAATAAATATTAAATGCGGTTTTTTTGGATCATGATACAATAAAATTACATAATCAAAGGCCAAAATTAATTGAAAATTAAATCATCTACTGCTAAGTAATGAGTGGGTAAAACAACAAATCATAGATACAATCAATAATTTCATCCAAGAGAATGACAATAATACCCAAATTTGTGAGATGTAGTAAAAGTGGTTATTAGGGAAATTTTATAACTTTACATACTTATTTGCATAAAATAGAGAATGGGAAGATCAGTGAATTTAGCTTGCAACTAAAAAAAAAGTTTAATTATATCTATAATCATGAGGAAAATCTGGATGATTGCAATTTATCACTAGAATATAGGTAATGTACTGATGTATAGTGACAAAGATAGAGTAAAATATTGAATGATTTGAATAATCAATTCATTTCAACAAGTCATTAATAGAGATAAAAAAACCACGTTTCAGGCATTATGGAGAGATAATAAAGAGACACTATTATCAAAATTTTTGAAATCTAATCATTGGAGGAACATATAGAAAATAAACACTAAAAAACAAGATGGTAAGCATAAAGGAAGGTTCAAAGTAATATGAAAAAAAATGAGAGAAGATAAATCACATTTTTTTTTAATTGGGAAAGAGATGGGAATAGGAAAGATTTCATTTAGGAGATGGGGCCTTGGTTTACCAGATTAATCACCATAAGAATAGCCAGGTGTTAAAGTTCAAATCCTTTATTATCACCTTCAAAATCCAATTTCCTTGTCTGGGGCCCTGGGCTAGCTTTCTTAAAGGCCTTCTGGAGTCTTGGTTTCAGTGAAGAAGCTAAGGAAGAGAACCTGCCACCAAGGTGGTGTGAGATGGGAACGAATGGATCTCTCTGAGTCCGAGGACTTGTGTTTCAGCCTCCAGCCACCACAAAGGTGGATAATGGAATGTTCTGTCTCTCAGTCCTCTTGTCTTCTCTGGCTTTGTCTCCAAGCCTCTCGGTCCCCCAGGAGAGCCACCAAGAGCCTGACCAAAGATGGAATGAATCTTGTACAATCCTTTCTGGCTGTTACATATTTACTGTATTATAATTACATTATCATAGGTGTGAATCTTGTGGAACTATATTAAGTACTAAGTACATATACTGAATTAGAGAACTATTAATCACCATGCTAAACTAGATAACCATTGTCTTTATCAATTCCCCTGAGTTAGCATCTTGTAAGAATCCATCTTTTAAGTACAGAGTTCTGGGCCCATAATATATATGTGTGTGTGTGTGTGTGTGTGTGTGTGTGTATGTATGTCTATGTGTGCGAATGTATATATATATATATATATATATATATATATATATATATATATATATATATATATATATATATGTATGTATGTATGTATATGAATTGGGATGTACAAATAGTATTAGTAGTCAACCAAAACATGTTATCTGACTTTTTCCTCACTCATCATATTTAAAAGCACAGAATATAAAGAGAAATGAATTTTAGAGCAGAAGGCCTGCATTTGTATTCCAACTCTATTTTTTATTTGTGTCACATTGAGCACATAACTTAAAAAATTGTTTTTCAATTTCTTTCTTTCTTAAAGGAAGGAATTGAATGAGATCTCTAAAATTGAATGAGATCTCTAAAACTGTTCTCCTTTCTAGAAACTACAAAGCATCCTATCATTTACCAAATATTTTTTTCACCAAAAAACAATGAAGTTTAAGTATGATATAAAATATCATTAATCCCATCAGAAGATAGAAAAACTAATCTTCTAGTAGTACAAGTGATTTGTTCAAGCATAAACAGTAAATATGAGCAAGGAAAAGCATTGATGTCTCTCCTGATTTCAAGTCCATCTCTCTTTGAATTACAACACATCATATTACCTCTAAGTGCCTGAGTATACCATCAACATTACACTTCTGTTTTATCTGATCTAATATGAAGCAGTATTCTGAGTAATGCTTCAGAAATAGAACAAGATAATAGTTTTCACAAACAAAGGTATGAAAATTTTGACATCTCTCAGCAATATGAGCAACTGCCAATTTGAACACAGACTATAGTCTATTATAATACTCTGCTATTCTTCCCATAATTGTTCTCAACTTTTCCTTTTAGGAAATGTATCCAGAAATTTAGAATAGTTTGCTTTTAGTTAAGAGTGGTATGTTTACTGCTTCAGGTTGAAATAAAAAGTGACCACATATCACTCAGCACCACAGGAAGACATAGAATGGTCCAAATGATGCAGCAGTCTCTTATTACTATTTTTATTTATTTATTAATTTTATAATTATAACTTTTTTGACAGTACACATGCATGGGTAATTTTTTACAGCATCATCCCTTGCGCTCACTTCTGTTCTGAGTTTTTCCCTCCCCTCTACCCCCTCGCCTAGATAGCAGGCAGTGCCATACATGTTAAATATATTATAGTATATCCTAGATACATTATATGTGTGCAGAATCGAATTTCTTGTTACAGGAAGAATTGGATTCAGAAGATAAAAATAACCTAGGAAGAAAAGCAAAATTGCAAACAATTCACATTCATTTCCCAGTGTTCCTTCTCTGGGTGTAGCTGATTCTGTCCATCATCGATCAATTGGAACTGAATTAGATCTTCTCTTTGTTGAAGATATCCACTTCCATCAGAATACATTCTCATACAGTATTGTTGTTGAAGTGTATAATGATGTCCTGGTTTTTTCTCATTTCACTCAGCATCAGTTCATGTAAGTCTCTCTAAGCCTCTCTGTATTCATCCTACTGACCATTTCTCACAGAACAATAATATTCCATAACATTCATATACCATTCCAATAGATGGGCATCCATTAATTTTCCAGTTTCTAGCCACTACAAAAAGGGCTGCCTCAAACATTTTGTCACATACAGGTCCCTTTCCCTTCTTTAGTATTTCTTTGGGAAATAAGTCCAATAGTAGCAATGCTGAATCAAAGGGCATGCAGAATTTGATGACTTTTGGGGCATAATTCCAGATTGTTCTCAAGAATGGTTGGATTTGTTCACAGCTCCACCAACAATACATCAGTGTCCCAGTTTTCCCACCTCCCCCTCCAACATTCATCATTATTTTTTTCCTGTCATCTTAGTCAGTCTGACAGGTGTGTAGTGGTATCTCGCCTATTATTACTATTAAAGGGAGGAAAAGTGAAATGCATAAACTTAGAGTGCCTAATTAAAGGAAAGAGAGGGGACTTCCACATATAAAAGTTCATCTTGTAATATACTCTGCCTTAAAAGAGAAGAGGGAAGAAGAAAAACAAAAGAAGAAACAAAAATAGAAAGAAAGGAAGGGAGAAAAGGAAGAAAAAAGAAGAAAATTTAGAGAAAAGTATAAAAAGGAACTGAAAAACATAAGCAAGTAAAAATAGAAGAGGTAATTATTTTTGTATTTCTGGGTTATAAGATATGATATAAAAATACATAGTCTTTCAGATGGAAGGGACATAGAAAATCATCAAATTCAACTCCTCAGATGATTAAAGAATCCCATCAACAATATCTATTACATAACCAGAATCAGATTTAAAACTTCCAGTGACAATAACAATAAATCTCTATATTCCACATGTCAATATTTTAAATATTTGTAGAATTCTATTCTCCAAGCTAAACTTTCCTTCAGTCATTCTGTTTTTAAATAGAATGTCACCTCCCCATCCTCTGGTTTACTCCTATTTATTAATACTTTCGAAAGCATCATAACTAGAAACAAATATCATGTTTTATATGTGTTTTAACTTGGGCAAAGTATTGTGAGGTGACATAATTACCATTCTTGAAATGGGAGAGTTTATTTATATCTAGGCAACTTCACCTCTGAATCATACAGATTAGGATGGTTGGAGGCCAGAGGTAGCTAGCTCATAATAGGAAGGAACAACATCCTTTAAAGATCTCACCCATAAGATTCCTGTGATTATAAAAGGCAGCATCATTTTTGGTCACTCAATGACTAGTAATAAAGGTCAGATTATATCCTTGGCAGTAGTAAAGACATGATGGTCACATCACAAGAGAAATGACAAAATATTGTAATGCCTGTTCTTTTTTCTCAGTGGTGGAGTGGGATGAAATGTTAAAATTTTGTTAATGTAGCATATGATGACATTGTCTTTTAATGATATATTTGAGAAATCCTGAAAGTCTCCTTTAAAAGAAAATTTCTTCCTCACTGTTCCATTAAAATAGTTTAAATCCCACTCCTACCTAACTTATTTCATATATAAGCATCTGCAAATACCTTTTTTGGGTATATGTAGTATCTGGAAAAGAAAAAATATGGTATTTCATATTTTTAAACTTTAATATAAATTCAGTTTATTATATTAGTGACCAAGGAACAAGGAAATAGGCAAACTTTGTTGGGGGAAAGAAGTGATAATATTTCTTGGAGACGAATTTCATGTACTTTTGACATCATAGAAATAGTCAGAGAAGTCAAAAGGCAGCCTTTTGAGGAAGAGAAAAGATGAAGCCACAAATAAAGTTTCTTTAATGAATAACTTTGTTATATTTGGGGCAAAAATTATATCTACAGTTATGGGGAAAATCTGGATGATTGCAATATAGGTAATATATATACCTATATTGTACAGTGACAAAGATAAAGTAAAATATTGAATGATTTAAAAATCTATCAGTTCAATTCAACAAGTGGTTATTAGAGATTAAAAAGAACATGTTTTAGCCACTATCAAGAGAAAAATAAACATTAAAGAGACACTGTTCTCAAAATTTTTGAAAACTAATCATTAGAGGAAAATATAGAAAATAAACACTAAAAAACAAGGTGGTAAGCATAAAGGAAGGTTCAAAGAACTATGAAAAAAAAATTGAGAGAAGATAAATCACATTTTCCTTAATTGGAAAAGGGATGGGAATAGGGAAAATTTCATGGAGGATATGGGACCTTGGTTGGACCATAAGTCAAATTTGAGATTTCCACAAAGAAAGGGAAAAAAATTCTGTTTCAGACACGAAGGAAAATGGCACAAAATTAGAGGGTAGGACGAAAACAGGGAGATCAAAAATCTAATAGGCTAACTGAAGCATACAGTAGGTAAAGAAATAAATTTTGATATAATGTTGTTAAATTAAGTTGGAATCAAAATTTTAGAGCGTTCAACATGAAACTTAAGAGTGGACAATGGGGAGTCATTAGAGCTTTTAGAGCAGAGGAATGCCATAATCAGAGTTATGTATTAGAAAATATTTTATTATTTATATTTGGATTTATGTGATCTGGATAATATAAAGGAACAAGGTTATCTGTAAAAAATATGATTTATTTAATATAGATACTTATTCCCCTATTTCTTTGCATATGCCAGGGTGATGAATATATAAGAATGGGACAAGCAGATTTTTGGCAGAGGTTTTTTTAATGTGAAATATATTTCCAAAGACGTGCAATTATTTGAGAGGTATAAAGAGTATGGCATCCCCTTGTTTAGTTATATAATGTAATAGATAAAAAAAACCCTCATTTTTAAGACATCTTCTCAAATCCTAGTTATTGTGATAATCCAGATTCAGTTGCCAATCAGAAAAGGGGAATGATCTGAAAAAAAAAAACAAAAAAACATGAGTAAAGTAGAAAGAATCCTGAATGTGAAATCAGTACTCCAAGAGTCAAACCAAGGCATTTCTCTGTTAGCCTCAGTTTATTCTTTAAAAAATATAAGTTGCTCTCTGTGATTTAGTGTAAAATGAAAGATATAATAATTCTTGGCCATCAAGTAGAAGATTTTACATAAAACCTTCCAAAGTCAAGGTTTTTGTTTTCTTTATTTTCTTTCTCCCCCTCAAAAAACAAAGAATTACATCTTATCCTCAAAACTCTGCCATCTGGCTCACATCAAACAACAGAGCTAAATTCATTATTCAGTCTTATCACATCTGGTCATTATAATCCTTATTTTGATGTGTTTATTTTGGGGAGATAAGATTCTAACAAATTCACAAAACAAGAAAACAATATGAAGGCCACATTTGGTGTTATAACATTTTGAAAAAAAAAAATATTGCCATTTTGAGTTTCTCTCCTCCTTTTTTTTTTTTAATTTCAGTGCTTTTTATAAGCCTTAGATAATAGAGCAGACATTAGTCTATAAGGGTGAAATAGGCAAAGTCATTGAATTTTTGTTTTTTTAAAGACTTTTAACAATTTAGAAACTAAACAAAAATAATTTGTGCAACACAGATTTGTGCAATCCCAGGCAAAATTGTGAATGTTGGGAATTCTTCCTCCTCTTATTCAAAACTATTTTACTTACTGAGTTTTGTTTGTTTGTTTTTAGGTCTCTGACCATCACTTCTTTTTTAATTTAATTTTATTTATAGCTTTTTTATATACAAAACATATGAATGGATTATTTTCCAACACTGACCCTTGCAAAAACTAATTTTTCAACATTTTCCCTTCTTCCTTCTACCTCTCCCCTAGATGGCACAGTCCCATATGAGTTAAATATGTTAAAGTATATGTTAAATACAATATATGTATACATATTTATACAGTTATCTCCTTGCACAAGGAAGATTGGATTTAGAAAGAAGATAAAAATAAACTGAAAAAAATGTAAGCAAACAGTAACAGAAAGAATAGAAATGTTATGTTGTGTTGTTCCACACTCATTTCCCAGTGTTCTTTCTATGGGTGTAGCTGGTTCTGTTCATTACAGATCAATTGGAACTGATTTGGATCCTCTCATTGTGGAAGAGAGCCATGTCCATCAGAATTAATCATCATGTAGTGTTGCTCACTTCACTCAGCATCAGTTCATGCATGTCTCTCCAAGCCTCTCTGTATTCATCCTGGCCATTTCTTACAAAACAATAATATTCCACAACATTCATATACCATAATTTACTCAGCCATTCTCCAATAGGTGGGCATTCCTTCAATTTCCAGTTTCTAGCCTCTACAAAAAGGGCTGCCACAAACATTTTTGCATATGTGGGTCCCTTTTCCTTCTTTAAGATGTCTTTGGGATATAAGCCCCATAGTGACACTGCTGGATCAAAGGGTATGCACAGTTTGATAACTTTTTTGAGTACAGTTCCGAATTGCTCTCCAGAATTGTTGGATCTATTCATAACTTGACCAACAATACATCAGTGTTCTAATTTTCCCACATCCCCTCCAACATTTATCATTATCTTTCCTGTCATCTTAGCCAATCTGACAGGTGTGTAGTGGTATCTCAGAGTTGGTCATCACTTCTAATCCTCAATCTTCTGTACTCTAAAATTATAAATTAATTGGTAAAATTACTAATTCTATATTTCCTGCCATCTTGTTAACCCCAGATTATGCTTTTCTCTTTCCTTTCCCCCTTACCTCCCTCCCCAGTATTGTTTTAATTAAACAGTCGGATTCCCCTGGTAATTAGTAATTAGTAATTTTAACAATAAATGTGAATGGGATAAACTCCCCCATAAAGCAGAGGCTGATTGCAGCCTGGATTAAAAGTCAGAATCCTACAATATGTTGTTTATATAAAACACTTGAAGCAGGGTGATACATACAGAGCAAAGGTACAAGGCTGGAACATAATCTACTATGCGTCAGGTAAAGCCATAAAAACAGGGGTAGCCATTCTGATCTCAGATCAATCAAAAGCAAAAATTGATATAGTTAAAAAAGACAAGGAAGGGCACTATATCTTGCATAGATAATGAAGCAATATCAATATTAAACATATATATATGTATATATATATATATATATATATATATATATATATATATATATATATATATATATATATATATATATATATATATATATATATAAGGATTGCAGACAGGGAAAGAAATTGGAACCAACCAGAATAATTAGAAGATAAGATTATTGCTATACATCAGATGAAAAGTGATTAGGACCTGACCTAAAGTTTTATTGTGATGGTAGAGAGAAGAAGTTGGATTTGAAAAAAAAAATACCTTATAAGTGCAATTTATATGAATTTGGAACAAATTGGTTATGAACAAGAAGAGATAATTGAAGATATTATTCAATAACTACTACTTTACTAACCTCTCTAAAATTTGGAAAGTATTCCATATACATTGTCTAATTTTAATCACAATTTTCTCCAATAGGTTTACTGTAGAATTTTATGAATTAAAAACTGATGCTCTAGGAAGTCAAATTGAGGTGCCCATAATACAGCTAGAACATGAGGGGAGCAAAATTCCACCAGGAGCCACAGGTTCCTTGACTTCGCTGCTCTTGTCATTTTGATGTATGCTTGAAACAATAATTCCTGCACTAACTTGAGAATTCTTTAGAACTACATCTGCTTATCCAAGATTTCTCTCAATCCTTCCTCACCCCTAATTCGGTCAATTTCATAGTATCGTTTTGTTTGGATTCCCATTAAGGTGTTTAGTAACTTTCTTCTGGCTCCTCTGACTTCTCCTACTATGTTACAAGTAAATAGAATTAATCCTCAAGAAATGTCCATTCATTACTAAGGTAATAAATTAATCCATACTGAAGCTATAACATGGCTGCTCCCCACTTTGACTCCTGCTGAGTCAAGAATTCTTTCACTGACTTCTGGTAGCCTGACTTAAGAAATTCTTAGAATTGTATCACCTGCTGTTTCTGGGGTCACTCTCTTTCTTTACAAAGAGGATAAAGTTTCCCCATTATACACATTTCCCCAGAGAAAAGTTTAACTTTCTCTATTGCAAATATTTCTCTAGAGAAAATTTTCCCATGTGGATACTCAAGTTTTCTGCAGGAAACAGAATCTATTCTTGTTTCTTCCCAAAATCTTGTTCTTCACTGTGTATGTGCTCCACATCCTTGTTTATTTTAAAAACCAGGCCATATATAAATGCATACATATATGTATTTATGTAAGTGTATATGTGTATATATGTATTATGTATGTATAATGTATATATGTGTGTATGTGTAAAGATATAGATATCCTTATATCTATATATCTCTATCTCTATCTCTATCTATCTATCTAGATATCTATCTATCTCTCTCTCTATTTGGATCTATATCTATATCTATATAGATATCTATAGATAGAGATAGAGAGAGAGAGAGAGAGAGAGAGAGATAGAGAGAGAGAGAGAGAGATAGAGAGATATTTATATCATGTATTTGTACCCAAATTCCCTAACTGGTTCATATGGAAGATAGTTAATGCTTCCCAATTATTAGCAAAAGCTTATTCAAGATGGTAAAATTCTAGGGATAAATTCAGGTGGAGGTTTGACAACACTTTATCTTAAAAAAATAAATAAATGAGAAATGTTATCATCCTAAAGAGGAATTAAGGATTTTAGGGTAATTTCCAAAAATTGATGAGCATATAAAATAATTTGTGCAAGCTCACCTTTTGAAAAATTGTATCACTCAGCAGATACATTCTAATTCCTTCATTTCTAAAGAATTTATGTAAGAACTTTTGGAATAAAGATAAGGAAGTACACCACCTTTTATCTCTATTTCTCTAAGTTGTAATTTAAAAGATATTGAATGAGGAGAACTGGATTCAAATCATGGCAAATACCTTGGTGAATGTGTGACAATGGGGAAGTGATTAAATTATATTTTATTTAGTTTACAAATCTGTACAACAAGGAGCTGGACCCTCTCCTTATGAATATGAAAATAGAAAGTCACTGAACATCTCTTCTGTATTCAGTGATCCAACAAATTATTCTTAAGCAGGCTGGCTATTGTGCTAAATGCTAGGTATAAAAGACAAAATAAAAATA
Source organism: Sminthopsis crassicaudata (assembly GCF_048593235.1). Classification (NCBI taxonomy): domain Eukaryota; kingdom Metazoa; phylum Chordata; class Mammalia; order Dasyuromorphia; family Dasyuridae; genus Sminthopsis; species Sminthopsis crassicaudata. The sequence goes on from NC_133617.1 coordinate 641,630,825, forward strand.
TTCTAAATTCCCAAAGAGCTTTCAATATTTTGGATTCTGCAGTTTCAATGGACATTTCTTAAATAATTTAATATTAAACAAAAAAAGTTAAATCTCTTCAGTCTCTGGCTCTATTTCAAAAACAGGGAAGAATAAGCAGGTTTAAGAACTTCAGAATAGTGAATTGTCATGAGGTTTTTGAAATTGTTTATGCTTTGGAATGTTTCCACATAAATATTGAATGTTTTTTCATAGACAATATTGACAAGACACAAAAAATATTGCCATCAATTCTTTTTTTTTTTTTTTAAAGAAAAACATGCTTTATGAGAAGGCGACAGTTAATTTTCCTTGTCAAGGATCACAGAAAGACCCAAATTGTCACCCACTGCATAAAAATGCCGTGAATTTTTTTTTTATTTTTTATTCATTTTTCCAAATTATCCCCTCCCTCCCTCCACTCCCTACCCCCCGATGACAGGTAATCCTATACATTTTACATGTGTTACAATATAACCTAGATAAAATATATGTGTGTAAATACCATTTTCTTGTTGCACATTAATTATTAGCTTCCGAAGGTATAAGTAACCTGGGTAGATAGACAGTAGTGCTAACAATTTACATTCACTTCCCAGTGTTCCCTCTCTGGGTATAGTTATTTCTGTCCATTATTGATCAACTGGAAGTGAGTTGGATCTTCTTTATGTTGAAGATTTCCACTTCCATCAGAATACATCCTCATACAGTATTGTTGTTGCAGTGTACAGTGATCCTCTGGTTCTGCTCATTTCACTCAGCATCAGTTCATGCAAGTCTCTCCAAGCCTCTCTGTATTCCTCCTGCTGGTCATTTCCTACAGAGCAATACTATTCCATAACCTTCATATACCACAATTTACCCAACCATTCTCCAATTGATGGACATCCATTCAACTTCCAATTTCTAGCTACAACAAAAAGAGCTGCCACAAACATTTTGGCACATACAGGTCCCTTTCCGCTCTTTAGTATTTCTTTGGGATATAATCCCAATAACAGCAATGCTGGGTCAAAGGGTATGCACAGTTTGATAACTTTTTGGGCATAGTTCCAAATTGTTCTACAGAATGCCTGGATTCTTTCACAACTCCACCAACAATGTATCAGTGTCCCAATTTTCCCACATCCCCTCCAACATTCATCATTATTTGTTCTTGTCATCCTAGCCAATCTGACAGGTGTGTCATGGTATCTCAGAGTTGTCTTAATTTGCATTTCTCTGATCAGTGGTGATTTGGAACACTCTTTCATAGGAGTGGAAATAGTTTCATTTTCATCATCTGAGAATTGTCTGTTCATATCCCTTGACCATTTATCAATTGGAGAATGGTTTGGTTTCCTATAAATTAAGGTGATTTCTCTATATATTTTGGATATGAGGCCTTTGTCAGAACCTTTGCTTTTAAAAATATTTTCCCAATTTGTTACTTCCCTTCTAATCTTGTTTACATTAGTATTGTTTCTACAGAAACTTTTTAGGTTGATGTAATCAAAATCTTCTATTTTGTGATCAATAATGATCTCTAGTTCTCCTCTGGTCATAAATTCCTTCCTCCTCCACAGGTCTGAGAGGTAGACTATTCTCTGTTCCTCTAATCTATTTATTATCTCATTCTTTATGCCTAAATCATGGACCCATTTTGATCTTATCTTGGTATATGGTGTTAAGTGTGGATCCATATCTAACTTCTGCTATACTAATTTCCAGTTTTCCCAACAGTTTCTTCTGAATAATGAATTTTTTTCCCTAATGTTGGTATTTTTGGGTTTGTCAAAGAGTAGATTGCTATAGATATACCCTTTTTTGTCCTTTGTATCTAATCTGTTCCACTGATCTACCGGTCTATTTCTTAGCCAGTACCAAATGGTTTTGGTGACTGCTACTATATAATATAGCTTTAGATCAGGTACACTTAGACCACCTTCCTCTGAGTTTTTTTTTTTTTTTTTTCATTAGTTCCCTTGCAATTCTCGACCTTTTATTCTTCCATATGAATTTTGTTGTTATTTTTTTCTAGGTCATTAAAATAGTTTCTTGGGAGTCTGATTTGTATAGCACTAAATAAATAGATTAGTTTGGGGAGTATTGTCATCTTTATTATATTCGCTCGGCCTATCCAAGAGCACTGAATGTCTTTCCAATTATTTAAATCTGAGTTTATTTTTTTGGCAAGTATTTTGTAATTTTTCTCATATAATTCCTGACTATTCTTTGGTAGATGGATTCCCAAATACGTTATACTCTCAACATTTGTTTGGAATGGAATTTATCTTTGTATCTCTTGCTGTTGCGTTTTGTTGGTGATATATAAGAATGCTGAGGATTTATGTGGATTTATTTTGTATCCTGCCACTTTGCTAAAATTCTGAATTATTCCTAATAGCTTGTTAGCAGAGTCTTTGGGGTTTTCTAAGTATACCATCATGTCATCTTCAAAGAATGATAGTTTGATTTCCTCATTTCCTACTCTAATTCCTTGAATCTCTTTCTCGGCTCTTATTGCCGAGGCTAGCGTTTCTAGTACTATATTGAATAGTAATGGTGATAGTGGGCAACCTTGATTCACTCCTGATCTTACTGGGAAAGGTTGCAGTTTATTTCTATTGCATATTATGCTTACTGAAGGTCTTAAATATATGCTCCTGATTATTTTAAGGAATAGTCCATTTATTCCTAAACTCTCAAGAGTTTTTAGTAGGAATGATGTTGGATTTTGTCAAATGCTTTTTCTGCATCTATTGAGATGATCATATGGTTCTTATTAATTTGATTATTAATATGGTCAATTATATTAATAGTTTTCCTAATATTAAACCAGCCCTTCATTAGTGGAATAAATCCTACTTGATCATAGTGTATTATCCTGGAGATGATTTTCTGAAGTCTTTTTGCTAATATCTTATTTAAGATTTTAGCATCAATATTCATTAAGGAAATTGGTCTATTATTTTCTTTCTCAGTTTTCGATCGACCTGCTTTAGGTATCAGTACCATGTTTGTGTCATAAAAGGAGTTTGGTAGGACTCTTTCATCCCCTATTTTTTCAAATAATTTATATAACATTGGGGCTAATTGTTCTTTAAATGTTTGGTAGAATTCATATGTGAATCCATCTGGTCCTGGGGATTTTTTCCTGGGGAGTTGATTAATAGCTTGTTCTATTTCTTTTTCTGAAATGGGACTATTTAAGCAATTTATCTCCTCCTCTGTTAATCTAGGGAGCCTATATTTTGGAGGAAGTCATCCATTTCACTTAAGTTAGCAAATTTATTGGCATAAAGTTGGACAAAGTAACTCCTTATTATTTCTCTAATTTCCTCTTCATTGGTGGAAAGATCCCCCTTTTCATTTGTAAGACTAACAATTTAATTTTCCTCTTTCTTTTTTTCTGATCAGATTTACCAAAGGTTTATCTATTTTATTGGCTTTTTCATAAAACCAACTCTTGGTTTAATTTATTAATTCAATAGTTTTTTTTTACTTTCAATATTATTGATTTCTCCCTTTAATTTTTTTAATTTTAATTTCAAGTTTAAGTTTTGGTTGGGGGTTGTTAATTTGGTCTTTTTCTAGCCTTTTAAGTTGCAAGCCCAATTAGTTAATCTTCTCTTTCTCTATTTTCTTCAAATAAGCCTCTAAAGATATAAAATTTCCCCTTATTACTGCTTTAGCTGCATCCCACAAATTTTGGTATGATGTCTCATTATTGTCATTATCTTGGGTGAAATTATTAATTGTTTCTATAATTTGCTGTTTCACCCAGTCATTCTTTAAGATGAGAATATTCAGTTTCCAATTACTTTTTGGTCTATTTACCCCTAACTTTTTTCTGAATGTAGCTTTTATTGCATTGTGCTCTGAGAAAAAGGCATTTATTATTTCTGCCTTCCTACATTTAATTTTGAGATCTTTATGTCCTAATATATGGTCAATTTTTGTATAGGATCCATGAACTGCTGAGAAGAAAGTATATTCCTTTCTATTGCCATTCAGTTTTCTCCAAAGGTCTATCATACCTAGTTTTTCTAATGTTCTATTTACTTTTTTAAATTTCTTTCTTATTTGTTTTGTGGTTTGATTTGTCTAAATCTGAGAGTGCAAGGTTGAGATCTCCCACTATTATAGTTTTACTGTCTATTTCTTCTTGCAATTCTCTTAACTTTTCCTTTAGAAAGTTAGATGCTATACCACTTGGTGCATATGTGTTTAGTATCGATATGGCTTCATTATTTATGCTAGCTTTCAGCAGGATATAGTTTCCTTCCTTATCTCTTCTAACTAGATCAACTTCTGCTTTTGCTTAATCTGAGATAAGGATAGCTACCTCTGCTTTTTTGGCTTTATCTGATGCATAATAGGTTCTGCTCCAACCTTTTACCTTTTCTCTACATGTATCTCCCTGCTTTAAGTGTGTTTCCTGTAAACAACATATTGTAGGGTTCTGATTTTAGATCCAGTCTGCTATCCGTCTCCGTTTGATGGGAGCGTTCATCCCATTCACATTTACAGTTCAAATTACTAATTCTGTATTTCCTGCCATCATATTATCCCCAGATTATGCTTTTTTCCTTGACCCCCCTGAACCCTTTCCCCAATATTTAAATTATAGACCCCTCTTGTGATGCACAGCCCTCCCCTTTTTTTTTTTTTTTTTAGTATCCCTCCCCCCTCGCTCCACGTCCCTTCCCTTATTCTCCTTTTCCTTTTCCCTTTTCCTTAATGAGGTGATAGAGAATTCGCTGAAAAACAAGTATGACAATTATTTACTCTTTGAGCCTCTTCGGATGAGAGAAAGATTTACACAATGATTCTCCCCCCCTCTAAATTCCCTCAGATATGGTGTATTTTCTATGCTTCTTCCTGGGAAGTTGTTTCCCTCTTTTTATCACTCCCTCCCCTTTTTCTGATACTACCCCCTTCCCTTTACTACACCCCCTCCTTTTTTTTCTTTTATATCAGTAAAATCAAATTATCCATGTGTACTTTCTATATACCCACAACAGAGATATAGTTCTCAAGGGTTCTGTGTACCTTTTTCTGTTTCTCTTCAGTCTTGTGGATGTAGATCAAATTTTTGTTTAAGTCTGTTTTTTTTTCTTAGAAACATATGGAATTCCTCTATTTTATTGAATGACCATCTTCTTCCATGGAAAAAGATACTAAACTGCCCTTTTCATAGTGGATAGAAACTGGAAGATGAATGGATGTCCATCAATTGGAGAATGGTTGGGTAAATTATGGTATATGAATGTTATGGAATATTATTGTTTTGTAAGAAATGACCAACAGGAGGAATACAGAGAGACTTGGAGAGACTTACATCAACTGATGCTAAGTGAAACGAGCAGAACCAGAAGATCATTATAAACTTCAACAATGATACTGTATGAGGATGTATGCTGATGGAAGTGGTTATCTTCAACATCAAGAAGAGCTAATCTAATTCCAATTGATTAATGATGGACAGAATCAGCTCAATCCAGAAAAGGAACACTGAGAAATGAGTATAAACTGTTATTTTTACCTTCTGAATCCAATTCTTCCTGTGCAACAAGAAATTTGGTTCTACACACATATATTGTATCTAGAATATACTGCAATATAATTAACATGTATAAGACTGCCTGACATCTGGGGGAGGGGGTTGGGTCAGGAAGGGAAAAAAAGCTGAATAGAAGTAAGTGCAAGGGATAATGTTGTAAAAAATTACCCATGCATATGTACTGTCAAAAAAAAAAGTTATAATTATAAAATTAAATAAAAATTAAATTAAAGAAAAAGATGCTAAACTTAGCTGGGTAGTTTATTCTTGGTTGCAATCCTTGATCTTTTGCCTTTTGGAATAACAGCTTCCAGACCCTTCTATCTTTTAATGTGGAGGCAGCCATATCTTGTGTGACGCTTATTGTAGCACCTTGTTATTTAAATTGTTTTTTTCTAGCTGCTTGCAGGATTTTCTCCTTTGTGTGGTAATTCTGCAGCTTAGCCACAATATTCCGTAGTGTTCTTTTTTTAGGGTCTATTTCAGAAGGAGGTCGATGAATTCTTTCAACATTTACTTTCCCCTCTGTTTCTATTATCTCTGGACAATTCTCTTTGATAATTTCCTGTAAAATAGAATCTAGGCTCTTTTTTTGGTCATAGTTTTCGGGAATTCCAATGATCTGCAGATTATCTCTCCTAGATCTATTTTCCAGGTCTATAGATTTTCCCACTAAGTATTTGACGTTATTCTCCAGCTTTTCATTTTTTTTTGTTGTTTTGTTTGACTGATTCTTGGGTTCTCAATGAATCATTCATTTCTATTTGTTCCATCCTGAATTTTAAGGAGTTATTTTCTTCATTCACAGTTTTTAGTTCCTTTTGTAAATGCCCAATTTCATTTTTAAATGAGTTATTTTGCTCTATTGAATTTTTTTCCATTTCCCTAATTTTTTTTTTTGAGAATTATTTTCTTTTTCCAATTCAGAAATCCTATTTTCTTGGGACTTTTTTATCTTCTCCAATTCAGAAATCCTACTTTCCTGTGATTTTTTACCTTTTCTAATTCACTAATTTTGTTTCCCTGCATCTCCTGTGAATTCTTTATTTTTTCCAACTCCAATTTCATAGCTTCCCTTTCCTTTCCCCATTTTTCTTCAAACTCTCTTAACTTTTTAACAGTCTCTTCAAGGAGAGAGTTATGTGGTGGGGGGCAGGAATCGTTCCCCTTTATTTTGTTATGTGCTCACTCTCTGCTGTTAACTTCCTCGGGGTTGGATACCCACTCTTTCTCTGTGTAGAAGGAATCTATGTTTTTTCTGGGCTTTTTGCTCATACTTAAAAAATCTTTTGGGGTCTGTCCCTGGGGTAGGAAAATATTTATTTATTTCTTTACCAGATTCCTCCCAGACTGGATGGATGCAGCAGCCCCTGCTCCTGAGCTAAGAGAGAGCTCTGCAAGAGAGTTCCCCACCCCCTCCCTGGAAGTGCCTCAGAGGTGATCAGCACCGCTGTGCTTTGAGGGCGCTGTGTTTTAGTGGCTTCCCTGAGGTTTGAGACTGAACAGTAAAGGCGACTCAAAGTCTAGCCTATGCATCCCGGTGGGGTGTGGATGTCTGGAGCAGGTGACGTGAAAAGCCCCTGTGCTCAAACTGGAAGTGTCTGCCCTGAAACCGTGGTCCTAGTTCAAAGGTTTCCTCTTCTCTGAGACTTCCTGGGCTGAGTTCCACAGCCTCCAGCCTAGCCAGATACTATGAGTTACCGCCCCGCCCACTTTTCAATCTCTTAACTACCCCCAGGTGAAAGCCTGGATTGCCTATGTCGGCCACGCCCACAGTGCTGAGATCTGCTGAGTCACCCACGGGATCCGGGAAGATCCAATCTGGTTTCAAATTAAGTTGGCTTGATTTCTCTTCTGAACTGCTGTATTATAAGCAGAGAACAGGGAACAGCTTGTGCCAGATTCTTCTATCTCAGTGGCTTCTCTGATCCCAGAGCCCTCCCCAGCGTGACTGGTGCAGTGTGCCACTACCCCACCATCTGCGCTGGCCTCTCTTCTTCCTCCCCTGGGAGCTGACCTTTCCTGTTGAAACTCCAGATTCTCTTCAGCGTGCTTCCAGTCCTTGTGGATTCTATCAGTCCAGCGCTATTTCTGAAGCTGATTAAATCTAGTTAGTTGTGTGGGAAGAAAGGAGCTTACACAATTGCGTGTATCTTCTCCGCCATCTTGGCTCTGTTCCCGCCATCTTGGCTCCGCCCTGCCATTAATTCTTTAGGCTAATTGTTGAACTATATTATTGAATTCTTAAAATTAATTAGTTAAATGACTGAAATAAAATAAATAAAAAATTAAAATACATTCTTAAAAATAATAAAAAAAAAATTAAAAATTTGCATATAATGGTTCTAAAAGGTATTGTGAAGCATATATAGACGAAGGAAGGAAAGGAATATAAGATGAGCATGGTGACATGCAATCACTCCATTAAAAATTACTTCACTTGAAGACTCATGCTTTGCTCAGGTCACTTAAAATCCCTGGGATTCTATTCTAGAGCCAGGATAAAATGTTCAATGTTTAAAGTTCTAAGGAAAGCCTGTTTTAAAGTCCAGTCCAAAATCCAGAGGCAAAAGCTTTGGTATACTTTTGAAAATGTATATTTTGCTCCCTTGTCACAGAAATAAAATCACATGTTTCTCTATCTGCAAGTAAAATTCAACAAAGGTGTGAACCCGGTGCTGTCACAGTTTGGAAATATACTAAATGAAGCAAATATAATTTTCCTTTGCAGTAGTAGTCACTGGAAAATCAGCAAAATGGGAATAGAAGGTCACTCACTGGGCAGCAGTAGAAGCATTGCCTGATATAGCATTTATCTAGAGTAACAGTATATAGGGATTTGTTCCAAGATCCATTAATTTATTGTTGTCTCTATGAAGTTATTAGATGAACATTTACACATTTTCAAAACATTTTCCCTATAAAACCTGGCAATGAGTCACATTTTCCTTTGTGATTCAGTCATTTCCATATAGTAAACTAGCCACTGGGTAAAGTCTATGAACTCTTTTTGGCTTTTGGATCATTTGACACTGAAAAAGAGTCACTTAATTTATAAAAGCAGCAAATATTCTTAAATAAGTGTAGTAGTAGTAGTTGTAGTAGTAGTAGTAGTAGTAGTAGTAGTAGTAGTAGTAGTAGTAGTAGTAGCAGTAGTAACATCAGTAGTAGTGTGTGTACACATTTTCCTTAAAAGCTCAGAACCTTGAATAGAAGCATTTATTTTATTTCTTTTTCATTTAAGTGTTTCATCTGTGTTAAACACAATTAAAATTAGGTTCATATAATGAATTTTAAGGTACTTTTAAAAAATTTATTTTTTATTTAATAGTTTTTATTTACCAGATATGTGCATGGGTAATTTTACAACAATGAAATTGCAAAATCTTTTATTCTAATTTTTCTCCTCCCCCCCACCCAGAGAGCAGGTTGACCAATACATGTTAAATATGTTAAAGTATAAATTAAATACAATATATGTATACATGTCCAAACAAAAAGAATCAGACTTTGAAATAGTATACAATTAGCCTTTGAAGGAAATACAAAATGCCAGTGGACAAAAACAGGGACTGGGAATTCCGCGTAGTGGTTCATAGTCATCTCCCAGAGTTCTTTTGCAGGGTGTAGCTGGTTCAGTTCATTACTGCTCAATTGGAACTGATTTGGTTCATTTCATTGTTGAAAATGGCCACATCCATCAGAATTGATCATCATATAATATTGTTGTTGAAATATACAATGATCTCCTGGTCCTGCTCATTTCACTCAGCATCAGATCATGTAAGTCTTTCCAGGCCTTTCTGAAATCATCCTGTTGGTCATTTCTTACAGAGCAATAATATTCCATAATATTCATATACCACAATTTATTCTCCAATTGATGGGCATCCACGTAGTTTCCAGTTTCTGTCCACTACAAAGAAGGCTGCCACAAACATTTTGCACATACAGGTCCCTTTTCCTTCTTAAAGATCTCTTTGGGATATAAGCCCAGTAGTAACACTGCTGGGAAAGAGTATGAACAGTTGGATAACTTTCTGAGCATAGTTCCAAATTGCTCTCCAGAATGGCTGGATGCATTTACATGAATTTTAAGGTACTTATATCTATTCAAAGTTTATTAACTTCCTCATATGTAAAATGATAATATTAAAATCTACAATATCTACTTCAAAGAATTTTTATAAGGAAAATAGTTCATAAATTCAAACTTCTATAGAAATGGGAGATGCTGGTGTTGGTGCTGTTATTTTTAAAAATCGTCATCAAGGTAGACATTATAATTATTATTTTTTGTTTGAATTAACAACCTTTTTTTCCTAATAAATTAAAACGCCTTGCTGGCAGACATTGACATTGACAGTCTTATTTTAAAATCCTTTTGTGTGTGTGTGTGTGTGTGTGTGTGTGTGTGTGTGTGTGTGTGTGTGTACTGATTTTGCCACAGTAGACATTTTAATAAAACTTTGTTAAATTGAATTATTCAAATTACACATACATCCTCACATATGTTTTCTTGTCCATCCAAAAATATTTAGATTATTTCTCTTCCATTCTTCTACCTATAATTCATGAAATAGATATGCTTTCTTCCTCTTTTCTCCTTCCAGAACTCCTTACTTCTTTTTTTTGTTCAATTTCTTTAATTAATTAAAAATTTTTTATGCATAAGTAATTTTCCAGCATTGACAATTGCAAAACCTTTTGTTTCAACTTTTCCCCACCTTCCCCCATCCTTTCCCCCAGATGGCAGGTTCACCAATACATATTAAATATGTTAAAGTATAAATTAAATACAATATATGTATATATGTCCAAACAGTTATTTTGCTGACAAAAAGAATCGGACTTTGAAATAGTGTACAATTAGCCTGTGAAGGAAATCCAAAATGTAGGCAGACAAAAATGTAGGGATTGGGAATTCTATGTAGTGATCGAACTCCTTACTTCTAATCCCTTCATTTAGAAGTAGTATAGTGTTGTGGGTAAAATACTCAACAAAATTTTTGAATCCTGGCTCTTAATGCTATTGTTTTGTTTCCCTACCTGTGTGACTTTGGATGGGTTACTTAACATCTCCGGACCAATTAGTTGAAATGATAGGTTGAAATAGAAGCACTTCAGATATTTTCTAGTTTTAAAAGCAATGAAATTTATTTTTAGAGAAATATTTGGCTATAGAAATATTGTTCCTTAAATATCAAATTATCAGATAAATTTACTGGAAAAGAAAAAGCAAATATGTATAGTTTATGGATCAAAGACAATTCTCAACATTTTTCAAAATATCCATCAAATCTGTCTCCAAAAATAATTCATTGATATATATTTTATAAAAACAAATTTTATACTATATTACTAAAAATGGCCACATTAATAATGTTTGTCCTAGAAATGCTATGACATCATTGAGGTATTTTTGTACCGTTGTGATTATAGAACATAGAAACTAAGTTCTATGAATATTTATATTCTTGGCAATTTCCAACTAATAGAAAATTACATTCTAAGGAACATTAAAATGAAATTACAATGATGTTATTACTTAGTGACCTAACATGTTAGAAATATTATTTTTAAGAAAGAGTAGCATAATATCAATTATCACTTTAATAAAAAGGAATAATTTTGAAATTTTTGTTAAAAACAATAAAATACATTTATAATGAGCTCTATGGTTACATAATGTTCTTTATTCAATACTCTTATATATTCTTCTAATTTATGTTTGGAGGAAATTAATGCTCAGGAATATTAATTTATTTACCAAAAGCCATATATCAACTGAGTGCCTAAACAACTATGCCAAGACAAGTGCATTTCCTTTTTGTTACAGGACTATAAAATTTTAGATAAGAAGAATGAAATAGATTTTGTCTATATATTAGCAAAGCATTTCATAAAACATCTTACACTATTCTTTTAAGGAAGGTGGAGGTAATGCAATTAAATTAATTCAATATTTTTTGGATAATAGAGTGGCTATTAATAGTGCAATGGTAACAAAGCAAAATGTCTCCAGAAGAATAGCCCAAGGAACTGTACTCAGGACTGAGCTACTAAATGGCATTGTCAGTGATTTTGATAAAATAATAATAAATGTTTCTGCAAATTTGCAGAGAACACAAAGCTAGCAGCAACAGCTAACAGGGTAGATTATTGAGTTAGAATAAAAACAATCTTAGGAAGGCTAGAACATAGAGTTAAATCAATATAATATGAATATAAAATCCTGTACCCATCTTAAAAATGCAAAACCTTGAACAGTGTGAAAGGGCAGAAACACATAGAAACTTTAACCATTCTAGAAACAGATTGAGAAGTTTTATGTATATCTAACACTAGGTGAATGAAAAGTGTGATGTGGATGGTCAAAAAAAAAAAAGAAAAAAGACTAATAAGCTCTTGGTCTCATTAAGAGTGTCATAGCTTCCTGGAAAGAGAGATCATAGTCCCATTGTAATCATCCTTTATCCTTACTCATCTGGAGTACTTTATTTCAGTGCTCCTCAAGATTGTTTAAGCAGAACATTTATAATGTGGAGAAAGAGAACAATCAGTATAGTCACTGCTTGAGTCAATGATTTTATAATGTCTATGACTCTTTGAGTTATTTATGTGCATATAAATTATATCTTTGCATAATAAACATAGAATTTTATAAGATACTTAGATGTGGTTTGTGTATATATGCATATAGGAGTTATGAAGTACCTCACACATCATTGTATGTATTTGCATGATAATATAATCATTATGAAGCTAAAGGTCCCACAGTCATTCAAATAATTTTTATACAATGCTTTACCAATGTAATCATCTACAATTTTCACAGACCTATGAGGTGATATAAGGTAAATTTGCCTCATGACGGAACAAAATCACAGTGTAATACCATAGGTGGTCTTGAGTGACACATTGTGGCATTCTAAATTTCATGTTTCTCACTTCTAGTACCCTTTTGTACTAACCCATAGGTGCCATTTATGCCAGGAAGAAGAACAATTAGAAATATGTGAATCTAAGTTCTATTTACGATTCTACTGGAAAAGTGCATCATCATTTAAAATTTGTACACCTACTTCCAGCTTGTGTTATAAGGAAATATTAGCAAAGCTGAATCCTGCTATAATAATGATAATGACATTAAAACATAATAATATAATATAATAATTTTTGCTATAAGTAAAAAAATCTCAGTTTAAATATATTATTTAAATGAGTAATAAGTACATAACCAGGTCTTAAATTCATTAATTTGCTTTTTTTTCAATCTCCATTTAATCCTTAGTTATATATTAGTTATTTATAAATATATTCTCTTCTGTGTCCCCTCACCTCATTATTGTCAATTTACTCTAGTCTTACAAAGCTTCAATTAGCTTTTATTTCTATCAATATGCTTATGCTTCCTAAAGTATTATCAATAGCCAGTAGATATACAGTATAAATATTTTGGATCACAATTTTAATTTAATTTCATTCTCTCATTTCATTCAAATGTCTAATTTCCTTTTGCTTATAGACCCATGAGCCTGCACTAATAGCAAATAGACAGACAATGGAGCATAATATCCTATTACATGGAAGTGCTTTATTTTTTTTTTTCTATATCCTGGGGAAAAACTAAAGTAAAATCATTTTTGTTGTGTTAAAATCACAGTGTAATAAATGATCCTATAATCATTGTTTTCTCAACCATGATAACAGTCAGATCAATGTAAAAAACACTTGACAATTCTATTGTTGTAGGGAGTCCTTTCCTGTCACTATATATGATGATTGCCCTTCACTAATATGAATCTTAAACAGCTTTGTTAAGCAAAATAAATAAACTTGCCTTGATGCCTTCTCTCCTTTCTTTTCTCCGCCACCTCCAAAAAAACTTTTTCTCTCATTGTGTCTTTTCAGAATATTTATCTTCAGCCAAGACTATGTTCAAGTGTTCTCACTAGATCCCTAATTTACTAATAATTACACGTGGGAATTACCATGTATTTACTAATGCTTATATACATTTTATCCCTTCATGCTCTATCCACAGCCTAGTATATATTTCTTGAAATAAGGGATTATATTCTATTGTCCTTCTGTGTTCCAACAAAATAGTATATAACAAAATATAGAAATGTAATAGTTTAAATAAATTAGATTGAATTTCTGTTCTTCTCACCCTCCCTTGAATAACTATATTTCTGTTTGCCTAAACTTTTGAACTATCCAGATACCCAATATAACTTACTATGTGGTTTTTTACTCTTCTAATTCTGTAATCACCTTTCTTCTCTTGAGCCAGAGAGTCATTTAACTAGGTAAAAGGGAAAGTTTTTTATTTGATGATATATTAACATTAATGTATTATTGGATAATGATTTGATAAATTGTCCCTTCTGAGAATATTTGTATTTAAATATTAATTTCTACAGATATTACCTTTTAAAACAGGATATTCTATTAAAATATTGTTACTTCCCTTATACTCATAAGGGAACAAGAATGGACAACATATAACAAGAAGGGAAAGATGGGTTGAATAACATACTAAGATGTGCATAGATGTAGGAGCAAAATAAGGGGACTAAACAATCAATCATCAAGACATTAGCAAGATCATTGAACTGAATGAGAGAAGTAAGCCAAGGCAGCAAGAGCATCAGATATTTAGTGACTTGAGTTGCTTTTAGAGATGAGCAAAATTCCAATTAGAGATGAAAAATATATATATATATATATATATATATATATATATATATATATATATATATATATATATATATATATATATATATATATATATATATATATATATATCAGGCCAGGCTAGCTCCCCCAGCCAATATAGGATTTACAACTTGGAACATTCTGCAACAAACTAATTTGTCCTTTTTAAAGAATACATTCCTCCAATCCCAAAAGAATAATTCATTCATTTTTAGACTTCCTGGAACAGATCCCAAAGCAATAATGTTGGAATGAATGCAAACTAGCTTGCTTACCCGGTTCTTATCTTGAAGCTAACCCTTTAGGTTGATTTCTCCTCCATTATCAATAGAAACCACCTCATCATTTGCTTATCACTCAGGTCATTTATCTTCCCCAATTCTCTAGAGCAAAGTCTCATTGGTTTAGTATTGCCCTATTATATATTGTGTTCCTCCATTAAAGCATAAAATCTTATGTTTTGTTTTTGTGGTGGTAGGAGTTGCCTTTTGTTATGGATTTGTATTTCAAGTACTTAGAATGGTACCATCCATAGTAAGAGGTTAATATTTTAATGAGAATAAAATTAATTCATTTAATTATATATTATTTTATGCAACACAGCCAATCATGCAATATGGTATTCGATTCCTTTTCAAAAATTGAAGAAAAGGAATGTATTGTTGGAATAGCCCTAATTAAAAAGAAGCAGAATCTTTGGACCAAAACTCCAAGTCACACTCCAAACTTCTCAAGAGACACTCCATTTTCTGAGTTTATCACATATAATTGCATATGGAGTAGCATATTACAATGAAATAAAACTGGATAATTCATAAAAAATAGATACTCATGATTAGGCTACGCTAATATAATAAAAATTACAATTCTACCTAAATTAATATATTTATTCAGTGTCATACCAATTAAACCCATAAGAAATTATTTTATAGGGGTGGAAAAAATGTTCATCTGTAAGAAAAAAAGGCCAAACATTTCAAGAGAATTAATGAAAAAAAAGCAGCAAATGAAGGAGGTGGCCTAACTACATCATATCTATAGCTATATCATAAAGCAGAGGTCATCATTTGGTATCCTATTTCTAGCTAAGAAATAGAGTAATCAATCAGTGGAATAGGTTAGATCGACAAGACACAATAGACAATGACTATTGTAATCAAGTATTTGATGAACCCAAAGACCCCAGCTTCTGGGATAAGAATTCACTATTTGAAAAAATTGCTGGGAAAATTGGAAAATAGAATGGCAGAAAGTAGGTATGGGCCCACCCGTAATACCTTATACCAAGATAAAGTCTAAATGGGTTCTAAAGAGTGATGCTATAAGCAAATTAGAGGAACAAAGGATAGTCTCATATCAATGAAGAAGGAAAGAATTTGTGACCAAAGGACTAGAATACATTTTTGAAAGCAAAAAGGTTTTGTTTATACAAAACAAATGCAGATAAGATTAGCAAGGAAACAATAAACTGGGAATGTATTTTATATTAAATTATTTTGGAAAAGACCTCATTTATAAAATATAAGAAAAATTATTCAAATTTATGAGAATACAAGCCATTCTCCAGTTGATAAATGGCCAAAGATTATGAACAGACAATTTTTAGATGAGGAAATTAGACCCATTTTTAGTCATATGAAAAAAATAGTGCTCTGAGGAAACAGAGGAAATGAAAATAAAGACAACTTTGAGGTACCATTACATAACTCTCAGATTCGCTAAGATGACAGGAAAAGATAATGATGAATGTTGGAGAGAATGTGGAAAAACTGGGACACTAATACATTGTTGATGGAGTTGTGAACTGATCCAATATTCTGGAGAGCAATATGGAACTATGCCCAACGTGTTATCAAACTGTGCATACACTTTAATCCAATGATGTCTCTACTGGGCCTATATCCCAAAGAGATCATAAAATGGGTATATACAGGTGGGAAAATGATTGTAATAGCTCTTTTTATAAGGACATGAGAATTGAGTGGATGCCTATCGGCTAGAGAATTACTAAACAAATTGAATTTTGATGTTTCGGAATATTTTTGTTCTATAAGAAATGATCAGCAGGATGATTTCAGAAAGGTCTGGAGAGACTTATGTGAACACATGTTAAGTGAAGTGAGTAGAAATAAGAGAACATTATGTACAGCAACAAAAAGATTATACAATGATCCATTTTGATGGATGTGACTCTTTTCAACAGCAAAGTAATTCTGTCCATATCTAATGGTCTTGTGATGGAGAGAGCCATCTGCACCCAGAGAGAGGACTGTAGGGACTGAGTATAAATCACAATGTAGTATTGTCACTTTTTTGTTATTGTTTACTTACATTATTGATTTTTTCAATTTTGTTTTCATTTTTTTTCATTTTTGATCTAATATTTTCTTGGGCAGCATAGTAATTGTGGAAATATGTATAGAAGAATTGCTTTTTTTTTTTTTCTGTCTAGGGAAAGGGTGAGAGGAAAGGAGAT